>NW_007247202.1:343772-346698 GCF_000164805.1 Carlito syrichta
TCAAAAAAAAAATGGGGGCGGGGGGGAGGGCACCCATAAAGAATTTCAAAAGGGGAGAACCCTGTCTGCTTAGTGGAACTAGACCTAATTCTTAGTAAAGCAATTGGCAACAGCTGATCCCAACATAGGTGGGTTTCCTGACATAGCTTGCTTAGCTGTAATTTCAGAGTCTGGTTCATTTGTTCCACCTTTTTGGAGCTCTGGGGGCAGTAAGCAGTGTGTAATTTCCATGTGATTCCTAAGCCCTTTGCCATTGACTGTATTACCCCAGCTATAAATGCTGGCCCATTTTCTGACCCTATAGTGATTGGGATTCCAAATTGGGGAATGATTTCCCTTAGAAGCAGGCGCACCACTTCATGTGCCTTTTCAGTGCAGGTAGGAAAGGCTTCTACCCGATCAGAGAAAATACATACAAAAACTAAGAGATAGCCAGGCTTGGTGGCTCAGCCTGTAATCCCACGCCTTTGGGAGGCTGAAGTGAGTGGATTGCCTGAGTCCGCGGGTTCGAGACCCGCCTGTGCAGGCGAGACCTCATCTCTACGATAAATCAAAAATTTAGCCGGGCCTGGTAGTGCACGCCTGTAATTCTGGCTACTTGGAAGGCTAAGGCGGAAGGATCGCTGGAGCCCAGCAGGTCGAGGCTGCGGTGGCCTGGAGTGGCCACTGCACTCCAGTCTGGGCGACAGAGTGAGACTCCAACTCAAACAAAACAAAACAAAACAAAAAAACTAAGAGATATTTGTAGTCCCTGACCAAGGGAAGCTCCATAAAGTCCACAACTATATTTTCAAATGGAGCCCCTCCAACACTCTGCATTCCAGGGGAGATTCTAGGACCCTGCTGGGGGTTGTTTGGGGCACACACTTCACATTGTTCACATACTGTCTGGGTTATGTTGGAGAGTTGAGAACATAAAAATATCAGCTGGCCGGGCTTGGTGGCTCAGCCTGTAATCCCGCGTCTTTGGGAGGCTGAGGTGAGTGGATTGCCTGAGCCCGCGGGTTCGAGACTCCCCTGGGCAGGAGACCTCATCTCTACAATAAATCAAAAAATCAGCCGGGCGTGGCAGCGCATGCCTGTGATTCTGGCTACTCAGAAGGCTGAGGCGGAAGGATCGCTGGAGCCCAACAGGTCGAGGCTGTGGTGGCTGGGAGCGGCCACTGCACTCCAGTCTGGGCGACAGAGTGAGACTCTGACTCAAAAAAAAAAACAAAAACCTAAAAATTTAAATTTTTGACCTTTTTTAAACATCAAGCTACTTTTTATAGGTAACTGACTTAGGGTGCAAATAAAAACAGTCCTGGCGCAGTAACTAATGGCACTTTGGGAGGCCAGGAGTTGGAGATCAGCCTGGGCAACATAGACACCTAGTCTTTACTATAAAAATTTTAATAGCTGGGCACTTTGGGAGTCTGAGGCTAGAGGATTGCCTGAGCTCAGGGGTTCAAGATCAGCCTGGGCAACTTGTGAGACCTCGTCTCTACAGCAATAAATAAATAAATAAATGACATTAAAAATAAATCAGCTGGGTGTGGTGGCACACACTTGTAGTCCCAGATACTTGGGAGGCTGAGGCAGGAGAATCCCTTGAGCCCAGAAGTTCGAGGATGCAGTGAGCTATGATTGCGCCACTGCAGTCCAGCCTGAGCAATAATGAGGCCTCATCTCTAATTAATTAATTAATTAATTTTAAAACATGGCATTTAGACTCATTGTAGTTCATCATTCTCTCGCCACCATTTCTCTGCCCCAAATGGTTTTCTGAACTCTCCAGAATAAAATAGTGGATTAGAAATATAAACTCCATGAGCTCGTTGAATATTTGGAATTCTGATGATCATAATAAGTTCCTGTAAATTTCTACTACATGAAGGTAAGAGGCTATCAGGGCTGTCTGTTTTCACAGAGCATGCAAACTTCCGTAGTTAAAAAGGTTTAAATTGTGGAAAAATAAAACATCGCCTAATACGTACCTTCACTTAAGTGCAATAGGGTGTTTGGGCTTTAAGAGGTGGGGCGAGGGCCATGTGTAGGTTCCGGTGCTCGGTGCGGAGGCGGACTACAAATCCCAGGGTGCCTCGCGGGCGCCGCCTCCGCAGGACTCGGATTTCAGAGCCTTGCGCCGCAAGTCCTTCCCCCATTGCATTATGGTATCTGTAGTCCGCCTTGCTTTACATTGGTTCTTTTCTTGCCTTTTCCCCTGCTTGGCACCTAAGCGCATCTTTTCCTCAACCTCCAGTGCCTACATGTACTCTTAAAAAGTTAAATTGTTATTACAGCTTGTGATTGTCGCGCATTTCGCTGTTTTCCCGCATTCTGGCGCAGGACTCTAGCCGGAGTACCTCGAGCGTCCGGTTCGACGTCCCTAAGGGCGGCTTGCATTAGGGACTCAATCCACAATGTGGGTTACACACGCTTTTGGGATAACACTCGTTCCAAGTTCACCTAGGTGTTCACTGCGCCGAATACGTAGGTCGAGTCTGAGAGGCGGGTCACCAACAGACTCAGCCTGCGCCGAGGCCGACGACCCCTACAAGGCCGCGCGAGGCAGGGCGCCGAGCCGCGCGCAGCGCGCCGGCGGCACTGCGCATGCTCCGCGCGCAGGCGCAGGTCTCCGCAACCAAGGGGGCAGCTCCGCAGCGGCGTTCGGGGTCTCCAGTAGGGCCGGCGCTCCGGTGCTCGCACAGTCCTCGGCCTCGGCTGGCACGGGCGTCCCTCCGCTCCCCGAGTCCCTGGCCGCCGCCACCGCCCCAGCGCGCCCCGATCTGGCCCCCTGCCCCGCGAAGATGGCTGCCGTACGCCGGGCCCGCAGTTACTGCCGCTGCCTGGTGCGCTTCTCCGACCGAGAACTCTGCTAAGCCACGCTCTGCAGCAGACAGGCAGGAGTAGACACCCGGACACACCCAGCACCCCTCCTCCGGGG
>NW_007247202.1:346863-405194 GCF_000164805.1 Carlito syrichta
CTTCCTGCTGAATCCCTCCCACCCGCCCCCAAACAGCCGGGCTCAATAGAAGGAGAGGGGGTTTGCAGGACAGCCAAGGAAAATGCCTTAGCTCCCTGAGGATGTTGAGCCAGTCTCTCCCCACCCGGAGGGATTTTGTCAAAAGCATTGAGCGTGGACGGAGGTGAGCTGTCACAGCATCTGAATTCCCGGAGGGAGCCCTGGCAGGCGGAGACACTTGTTGATTGCTTCTCTTCTGAAAAGCAGCAGGGCCCACTGAGAGGCCCTTTCGGCGCCTTCAGGAGTCCTGGGCTTAGGACGCGTCGACTCCGGGAGGCGACAGTTCCCAGGGTAGGATGTTGGCAGGCGGTCCTGGCGGAGCGGGGCTGGAGGGTTCGTGTGAGCAGCGTCTATGTGGTCCAAATGGAGAGGCTGAGCTTAGCTCCTGAGTTGGACGGCTCGGATTCCGTGGGACTGTCGCCTACTGGAATACGTAGTCTCTCTGCCCTGTGCCTTTCTTTGGCTTCAAGCAAATTGTTCATCTGAGAAGATGATCTCTGGTTAGGAGTGAAAGAATCAAGGATGAAAATGATTCCAAACTAAGTAGCTCTTGGTAAACTCAAACATTTGTTGAAGAAATGAATGACCAAATGAATTTCACTGAATCAATTTGGAGGATAGAACAGGCACCCCTGGACTCTGCGCCTCAACTTTTAGAAGTAGCTTTCTGATCAGAATTTAGCACTTAACCTTTATATTTCATTAATCTCACAAGCGAAACAGGAGTAAAATGGTGGAGACGTGAGCTCTTCACACTCACAAGCTCCTCAAGTGAAAGGTGATATTTAGGTCGAACAATTAGGAAAAATAAAGTGAAAACCTCCTGGTAGCAGTTGAGGGCCTAATTATTTCAAGTGGTATTTGGGTTCACCAAGTGTAGTAAAACCTGAAATTTGATAGTTTCTAGTTTTTTAGATCATACTGTCAAATAATAATGGATTAAAACTGTTTTGACAGCTCAGGGGAAAAGAAAGATACTATGTTATAGGTTTCCTGTTTCTTTTCCTCCTCCTGCAGTATGCATTATATATCCACATGGCATTTTATTTGTTAATTTAATCAGTATCTTTGAGCACCTGTTAGCCTGGCATAATGTTTAGACCCTGATACAATACTAGATCTTCAATATAACCACACCTGTAAGGTGATTTACGATAAACTCTTCATCGTGGAATGTCACATATGAAAAGGGACCTCAGAGATTACATATCTCTACACATGTCCCTCTTTACAGATATGACAGTGGAGGCCTGGCAGGCTTTTACTGTGAATCAATGTGTTTGGCCCTAAGGTTCCAAAAGTGACCAAGAGGCGATCCCTGTCCTCAGCGCACTAACTCTACTGAAGGAAACAAAATTAATCTCAGTGCAGTTGTGATATGAGTAAGCACAGGTATTGTGGGAAAGAGGCAATTAGGAAGGATCGAAAAATGCTTCCGACTAAGGAACCCTAAGCTGAATCTTGAAGGATGAGTAGAAATAGCCAAGTGAGGAGGAGAAAGGCATGATGTTCCAGATGGACAGAGCAGGCAGCATGTACAAGAGCCCCGGCTGGAGCAAGCAGGGAAAGCTCTTCAAGTCAGTTTCATCTGACTGTTAGTCAAGAGTTAGACGGTTAAATTACTAAGAGAATGCTCTACAGGACTCAGGTTCCCTACCATTAACTGTTCATTGAGTTTCTAGCAGTAAAGCAGACTCTTATTTGGGAAGAGAGAATACACTTTTCAGTGAGGTCTGTACGTTCAAAGTCCCTCATGTTTTCCTACTAGTGGAGTTGTTAATAGGAAAGGCTCTCAACTTAAAGAGACTTTTAAAAATGTATTTGACAGTACATTAATGCTTAAAATTTCCACTTTTCTGGAAGTTCATCTGAACTCTTGGCCTCTCACTTTTTACTGACGTATCCTTTATAGCATACCAAGCATGCTGCCATATACTAATTCAGGTCTTAAAGGCAGCTTTGCTTTGAGTCTGGTTGCCAGAGATAAGACAGGCGGCGATGCCTATTTATGTTGTGCTGTAATGTGGTGCAAATATATCTAACTGCTGTGTTAAAGATAGGTGCTAGGATAAACTTTCTTTTTTCTGGTAATAGCTTACAACTAACACTTGCAGTTGTAAAACTTACCATCTTCGAATCTAGTAAAATTAAACAGGTTTTTATTCTTTCTAGCTAACCTTTAAGGTAATTTCCCTGATGGCCACATTTCTTTATAGGACTGACACATTAAGGGTTGAGCAAGTTCCATTTGCTAATAAGTCTATTAGCTAACAGACTGAACTGAGGCAATATTTCATTTTCACTGGAAGGTAGGATTCAGTTTCATTTAGTAAACATTTAATGAGGATAAAAGGATAAAATGGAAGGAATCTGACCTGAGACCTCTGTTAAGCCTCAAGTCTGCAGTAAAGTCTCCAGTCTGGCTTTTTTTTTACTTTAAACCAATCCAATATATAAAAACTGGATTTATAAGACATAAAATAGAAGGGAATATTTTTACAAAAGCATTCAACTGTTAAGTCTTCAACTAAGAAGGTTTCCTAGTACATATAAAATATTAATAAACAGACGTCATATTTGCATAGAACATGCTTAGTGACATGTCAGTTGTATAAAAGAAGTGACATCTCTTGATGGACTGTGTTCTTTTTTTTTTGAGTTGGAGTCTCACTCTGTTGCCCAGACTGTGGAATGCAGTGGCCGCTCCCAGCCACCACATCCTTGACCTGCTGGGCTCCGGCGATCCTTCCGTCTCAGCCTTCCGAGTAGCTGGAACTATAGCCGCGTGCTACCACGCCTGGCTAATTTTTTTGATTTTTTGTAGAGATGAGCTCTTGCCTGCCCAGGCGGGTCTCAAACCCGCGGGCTCAGGCAGTCCACTCACCTCAGCCTCCCAAAGACGCGAGATTACAGGCTAAGCCACCGAGCCCGGCTGGACTGTGTTCTTTTAAGTGATCCATGAAACAAAAACTGTTTGTTATAGCCAGGTGTTATGGCACAAGCCTGTAGACCCAGCAACTTGAGAGGCTAAGGGAGGATCACTGGAGCCCAGGAGTTCAAGGCCAGCCTGGGCAACATAGTGCCCAGACTCAAAATGCCAAAAATGATTTGCTGAACTCTTTACCATAACTAAATGTTGTTATTTTTTGCAATAAAGTTGTTGTTCTTAGCCACCTAACGAAACATGTTAAACTGCAGCCCCTGCCTCCCAGGAAATGTTTATTCTACAGTATTAAAAAAAATTAAAGTATCAAATTTTATCTGAATTAGTATCATTAAATTTACCTGTGAAGAAGCTAGCTACAGAGAAGCAACTTTGTATTTCATTATCATGAAATAGTATTTTCTGTTTTGGTACTAGCAAAAGTGTATAAAATTAATTGGTTTAGTGTTTTTTTGTTTGTTTTGCCTCCATTGGACTCAGCTATGTTTGGAATATCTGCCATGGCACTTTGTTATCTGCATTTCAGAACACTTTCCTTCCTGATGGAAAATATAATGCTTATGAGGGAATCTTGCAAAAAAAAGAAAGAAAGAAAACTTACCAGGGTCCAATCACGCTTCTCTAGATCCAGCTACAATTTACAGGAAATATGAGGGCAAAGAAACATATTTATTGACACCTCAGCAAAATCTAGAGTCTGCAGAAAAACAACCCAGTTTCATTACAAATAAATTGCAAGAAATAAGAGAGTGAGAGGATTACAAAAGTTTTGAGACATATCAGCCAATTGCAACATGTGGACCTCACTAGAATCTTTATTTCACAAACTATAAGATATATATATATATTTTACATATGACATTTTGAGAAATATGAGTACTGTAACTTGGTATTTGATATTAAGGAATTATTACACTGATAACTATTGAAGTTGGGTCATGAGGACTTGAGGATTAATTACCTCATTTACGTGTGACTATATTTAAATATTTTTTTCATTAAAAAGTTAAAAAAAAAAGACTTGTAGAAATAAAAGAGAAAACCAAAGTTGGCCAGGCACAGTGACTCACACCTATAATCCTAGCACTTAGGGAGACTGGGGCAAAAGGATCACTTGAGACCAGCCTGGGTAACAGCAAAACTTTTTTCTACAAAAAGTGAAAAAATTAGCTAGGCATGGAGGCTGAGGTGGAAGGATTGCCTGAGTCCAGGAGGTTGAAGCTATAGTGTGCTGTGATCATGCCACTGTATTCCATCCTAGGCGACAAAGTGAGACTCCAACTCAAAAAAAAATAAAAAGAGAAACCAAAGATGTTCCTACTTTATCTTTTTCTAAAAAGAGAAAGTGAAAATAATCTTTATTATAGATTATCAGTAGGTATATGATGTATATTAATGGAGGAATTGGCTTAATTTACCAAAATTACATTAATCATAAATCCTTTATGAATAGTAATGTACTCGAATTGTTATGCTATGTAATGAAGTTGGCTCTCTGTACTTGCAGGCTTCACATTCACAGAGTCAACCAAGGATTGATAATATTTGGGGGAAAAAATAACAATACAATGATTAAAAATAATGCAAGTTAAACAGTACAGTGTAACAACTATTTACATAGCATTTGCATTGTATTAGGTATTATAAATAAGAGATGGTTTAAAGCATATGGGAGACCGAGCACAGTGACTCATGCCTGTAATCCCAGTACTTTTGGGAGGCGGAGGTAAGAGGATTGCCTGGATTTAGGGTTTTGAGACCATCCTGGGCAACTTGGTGAGACCTTGTCTCTACAATAAATAAAAAAAATTGACTGGGCCTGGTGGTGCTTGCTACTTGGAAGGCTGAGGCAGAAGGGTCGCCTGAGCCCAGCAGGTCCAGGCTATGGTAGTCAGGAATACGTCACCTCATTCCAGCCTGGGTGACAGAGTGAGACTCTGACTCAAAAATAAATGAATACATAAATTAAATAAAGCATATGGGAGGATATGGATAGGCTGTATGTAAATACTGTACCATTTTATAGGAGGAACTTGAGCATACAGAAGTTTGGTATCCTGGTGGACCCTGGAACCAATATCCTACAGATACTTAGGGATGACTGTAATTAGACTGATTTTTGGATGAACAGGATTGATGTTAACTTTTTGGGAAAAGAATGCTAAGATTCACTATAGTGTGAATACTGTGATTTGGAGTAGAGGATATGCTTTCAGACTCATTTTTCTTTGGAAACAAGAAGGATCACAGATGCGTTCTGCAGCCTTGCTACTCAGAGTGAGTTCCACAGACTGTTGACATTGTGGTATTAAATAGCAAGTAGTTGAAGGAGAGAGGCAGATTACAAGGGAAGCTGGTATTTTCATATTCCTGATGTTATTTGGGTTTTCCCTCCAGGCAGAAGCTGAGGAAGATTGTCATTCTGATACTGTCAGAGCAGATGATGATGATGAAAATGAAAGTCCTGTTGAAACAGATCTTCAGGCAAGTATCTTCAATTGTGTACTTAAATCTTATTCCATTGCTTCCCATCTGCATGCAGAAACTGGTCATAACTAGTAAAGTTGTAGGTTCTTATGGTTTGCATTGAATTTAGCTGTGTTTTCATGTTGGTTTATAGGACACATAGAGTGTATTGTAATGTTCTTTTTCTGTAAAAAGAAATATCAATAATGACTGGTATTTAGTTCAGTATATGGGTTTAAAGCAGGGGTCCCCAACCCCCAGGCCACAGACTGGTACTGGTTTGTGGCCTGTTAGGAACCGGGCTGTACAGTAGGAGATGAGTGCAGGTGAGCAAGTAAAGCTTCATCTATATTTATAGCTGCTCCCCATCGCTTTTGTCATCACCTGAGCTCCATCTTCTGTCATTAGATTCCCATAGGAGAATAAACCCTATTGTGAACTGTGCATGCAAGGGAACTAGGTTGCTCTCCCTATGAGAATCTAATGCCTGATGATCTGAGGTGGAGCTGAGGCCGCGATGCTAGCTCTGGGAAGTGGCTGCGAATACAGATGATCATTAGCAGTGAGGTTTGACTGCACAGAGACCAAAATAAATCAGTTGCTTGCAGACTCATATCAAAACCCTATCAGTGAGTGACAAATGAGTTGATGTACTTCGATTGTACACCTGCATCAGATTTTAAGTCAGAATCCAACACTTACTTCAGTCTGTATGTAACAGGCCTATTATTTTATTTATCATTTCCATCTGTACCTCTTTGTTTATGGTGAGTTGTGTAATATTTCATTATATATTACAATGTAATAATAATAGAAATAAGGTACATAATAAATGTTATGCGCTTGAATCACCCCAAAACCATTCCCATCTCCCTCCTTCCCCCCTGTTCATTGGCATCACAAGACTGGTCCCTGATGCCAAAAAGACTGGGGTCTGCTGGTTTAAAAAGTATTCAAACTAGGAGTTAAGCATGACTCAAAACCCATAACCTTGAAGAGAACGATTAACAGCTGTGACCATCTAAAGGTTTGCAACCTGTATATACAAAAGACATCATAAATAAAGTTAAGAGAAAGTCAGATGGAAAAATTATTGACCATGGGCAGAGGATTAATATTCTCGTATATAGAGTATTCTTATAAATTTGTAAGAGGGACATGGGATGGAAAGATATGAGTAGACAGGTAATGGGAAAAAAAAAACCATAAGTGACCATTAAATATTTGAAGAGCTAATTGGCCTCATTAATAATTTATTGAGACTGTAGATAATGTCCAGACTGTCCAGGATGTGAGAACACTCATGCAGGATGAAAATGTAAATTACTACTTTTATGGAGAGCAGACTGGTGATGTAAATCAGAATGAAAAGCATGCATTCCCTTTATATGGCAATTCTACTTCTAGGAAATTAATCCTAAGGAAATAATGGGGAGAGGGAGTAAATATGCATGTACAAAGATGTTTATTACAGCACTGTTTATATGGAAAAACATCATACAGCCCAAATAATCAATTCTTTGTGGAAAAGAATGATGCATGCATACAGTGAAATACACTGTAGCCATTTACGAAGGAGGATCCCCAAAAAACCAGAATTATCTTTTGGAGAGCTGGCCCCTTGTAGTAGAGGCTTCCCCTGCTAGTTAAGTGTTTTAGGAACCCATTGGCATCAGTGTACCAGCTAGCATTTTTGTGAGAGGCTATGTTCGGCTTCAGTGAATTTTTTTGTGGCAAACAGGTGATTAGTTCTTCCACTATGACAATGCACCTGCCCACACCATGCTGAGTGTTCAGCAGCTTTTGGCCAAAAATGGCATGTCCCTCATGAGCTACCCTCCCTATTCACCTGATCACCCTGAGTAACGTTTTTTTTGTTTCCCTGATGAAAAATTCCTCAAAGGGAAACATTTGACCGATGTGGAAGAGGTGAAACAAAAAACAGCAGAAGCACTAAAATGCATCAAAATTGACAAGTTTGAAAACTGGTTTGTGCAGTAGAAAAAGCATCTCGATAGTTTGTATTGCATCAAATGGAGAGTACTTTCAAGGTGACTGAAGTTTAAACATGTAAGGATAAATACACAATTTTTTATAAATAAAGTCCAGGGTTTTTTTTAAGGTCCCTTCTCATGAAAGAATGAAGTAAACCTTTGTGTTGAAATAGAAAAAAACAAAAAAAATTCACTGTGATTAATTGAGTGTGTCTCACAACTTACAAACTTGAAACACTTGCCTATTTGTAATTTGCCTATTTGTCTAGTAGAAAGTGCTGCTAAAGACTCTGTAGGTCAGGGATATGTGTAGAGCGTGCTAGAAGTAGGAGTGGAAACAAAGCAGCATACACAATATTGAGAAATTTGTTAATACATTTTAGGCCGGTGCAGTGGCTCACACCTGTAATCTCAGTACTTAGGGAGGTTTAGGCAGGACAATTAGCCCAGAATTCAAGACCAGTATAGGCAACATAACAAGATTTCATCTCTATGGAAAAAGTTAACTGGTCATGGTGGCATGTGTCTGTAGGCCCAGCTCCCTGGGAGGCTGAGCTGTGATTGTGCCACTGCATACCAGCCTAGGCAATAGAGTGAGGCCCTGACTGGAAAAAAAAATTTAGATATATCTTTTTCAAAAAGGATCCTAGGAATAATATATACAGTCTTATTAACAATGGCCCCCTTTGGTAGGAGCAGTAACCCACTTGGGTTCCCCAGGAGATAATTCCACTCAGGTGAAGATGACCATGCAGGAGGTTTATCAAGGCGCACTCCTGGGGAGGGAGGAGTCCAGCTGCCACGCAGTCTTGATGGATCGCCTTGGCCATGCCCCAGGGAGTTCTGAAGGTGGAATGAATCCTCTTTCAGAGCTGACCTGAGTGGCAGTGAAAGAGCCAAGCCTTTATCAACTTTGATCAGTTACCGGGTGAGGATTGAGAAATGATGTGATCTTGACAAGGCAAAACCAAAGGGCTGCCAGCTTTCTATTTTCAGTCAGTACTTCCTGCAGTTGGGAAATGACTTCTTTATTCCTGAAGGGGAACCTGGACAGCACACCAGAGTCTGCCACACAGGGGGACTTCACTTTTTATGTGTTTAAAATGTTTGAAATAATTTTGTGATGGCTTATATTTTTCATTCTAATTAAAATGTGGCTGTCCAGTATCATTAGACCTGCTGTATTAGTTGACTTATTTTTAGCGTAATTGTCTTGATTATTTAAAATTTTGAGCAGAAAATTATTTTTAAAGATAATAGGTATTTAATGGGCATTAGCCTGGTGACTTAGAAGGCAGTGTTTGCTGGTCTTAGACTAATAAGAATATGCATGGAGGGAGCTGCTGGACATGTTGTTAAATTATTCTGAAGTTAAACTCCTCTTCCTTGATGACCCCTAAAATACTTTTCTCCCTGTAGGCGCAACTACAGATGTTCCGAGCTCAGTGGATGTTTGAACTCGCCCCAGGTGTAGGCTCTAGCAACTTAGAAAACCGATCTTGCAGAGCCACGAGAGGCTCTCTACAGAAAGCAGCAGCAGATACCAAAGGAAAACAAGAGCAGGCAAAAGAAGAAAAGTTAAGTATTATAGACATTGCAACAAATTATGTTTTTTGTTGTTGTTGGTGGTGGTACATAGACGTTTTCACTGACACAAGTAATCATACAATAGTGTATCCATCCCTCATCATTTCTTCTAGGTGCTTTGGATGGTCCCTCCACTCCTGTTTTTTCCGCTGTAGGTGCAATGTCTTCAAGGCACTGCCTCTTGTTAATTTATAGACCTCTAGCCGGGCTCGGTGATTCAGCCTGTAATCCCGCGCCTTTGGGAGGCTGAGTGAGTGAATTGCCTGAGCCTGCAGGTTCGAGACCCACCTGGGCAGCGAGACCTCAGCTCTACAGTAAATCAAAAAATCAGCCGGGCGTGGTAGCACATGCCTGTAATTCTGGCTACTTGGAAGGCTGAGGCGGAAGGATCGCCGGAGCCCAGCAGGTCGAGGCTGCGGTGGCCGGGAGCGGCCACTGCACTCTAGTATGGGCGACAGAGTGAGATTCCAACTCAAAAAAAGAAAAAAAAAAAGAAAAAATTTATAGACCTCTGAGATTCACTTGGTTGAAAGATTGATGCCTCTGAATTTATTAACAGAAACCCAAAAGGAAAAAAAATGTTCACGTTAATGCCCTTCCAAAGGTCTTGCCTTAATGCAGTATTTTTTTATATCTTGAGTTGATCAGCTTACAGCAATACATTAATTATTTCCTTATTCTGGAAAATTTGGAAAGTGCTCACACTGGAAATATTTTGAATGCTGTCTAACTAGTCATTTCTCTCCTGGCACTTATCACATGGAGTAGGCACAGCATACCATTTCACTTTTTATTATTCTCATCTTCCATAGAGCCTACCATCTTTATGCCATCAGGTCCAAGGTTTTGTTTACAATTAGTCATTAAATAGTTGGTATTACCATGATGACTGTACTCCTTTTGTTTTGTTCTTCCATACTCATTTTGTTTGAATTTTTATTTTGAAGTAATTCCAGGTGTAAAGGTACAGAGAAGTCCTGTGTACTCTTCACCTACCTCCTTTTGGTAACATCGTGAATAATTACAGTCCCATATCAAAACCTAGGAGATAGACATTGGCACAATCCACAGAACTTGTTTAGGTTTCCTGGGCTGACAGGCAGTTATCTGTGTATGTGTATAAATGGTTCTGTGCATTTTTACATGTGGAGTGTTACATGACCGCCACCACAAATAGGACACGGAACTGTTTTCCTTCCCACAAGGACCCTTCATGCTACATCTTTAGAGTCACACGCTCCCTTCTCCTGGCCCCCAGCCGTTCTGAACCACTGGCAGCCACTCATTTCTTCTCCACCGTGTATTGTGATATTCCAAGAATGTGTAGATGGAGCCATACAGTATATAACCTTTCGAGATGGCTTTTTTCACTCAGCATAATTCCTTAAGAGCCATCCAAGTTGTATTTCAGTAGCTCCTTTTGATTGTAGAGAAGGTTTGCATGATGTGGATGTACCCCAGTTTAACCATTTACTTGCTGAAGGACATTTGAGTTGTTTCCAAGTTTGTGGCTATTATGAATAGAGCTGCTGTGGATGTTTGTGTGCAGATTTTTGCACAGACATAAATTTTAATTTCTCTGGGATAAAGGCCCAAGAGTGCAGTTGTTAAGTTTTGTAGTAAGTGCATGTTTGGTTTTCGGAGAAACTGCCACACTGTTTTCCAGAGTGTACCATATTACGTTACCACCAGCAATGTGTGAGTGAACCAGTTCATCTCCGTCAGCGTTTGGTGTTGTCACTGCTTTTTTAGCCATTCTAATCGGTGTGTAGTGATGTTTCACTGTGATTTTAGTTTGCTTTTCCCTATTGGCTAATGAGGGTGAACTCCTTTCATGTGCTTACTTCTCATCCATACATTCTCTTTGTGAAATAGCTGTGTATGTCTTTTCTAATTGGGTTGCTTGTTTTTTTAGTGTCAATTTTTGAGAGTTCTCTATGTATTCTAGAAATTAGTTCTTTGTCGCATATGTGGCTCATAAATATTTCTCCCAGTCTATAGCTTGACTTTTCATCCTTCCTAGGACAGGGTATTTCACAAAGCAAAAATTTTAATTTTTATGAGGTGTAGCTTATCAACTTGTTCTTTGATAGATAGTGCTTTTAATGTCAAGTATATAAGAACTCTTAGCCTAGTTTTACATCTCCAAGATTTTCTTTTGTCTTTAAAAGTTGTATAGGTTTACATTTAAGTCCATGATCCATTTCAATTAATTTTTTGTGTAAAACATGAGACTTTGGTCGAGGTTCATTACTTCGCCCATGGATGTCCAACTGTTTAGCACCAGTTGTTGAAAAGACTCCCTCTTCTGCCATCCATACTAACTTTTAATATAGATTTTCAAAAATATTCACTATATTTTTACAGGCTCGAGAACTCTTCCTAAAAGCGGTAGAAGAAGAACAAAATGGAGCTCTCTACGAAGGTAAAAACTTAGAGCCCAAGATTATGTTGTCATGTCATTTCTGAACAACAATTCTGTTACTGACCAGTCTATTTTTTTTTTTTTACTATAACATATTTGGGATAGAATATCAGCCTTCCTATAGAGTTGTCTCTCAGTATTCATTGGAATTGGTTCCAGGACCCCCAGAGGATACCAAAATCCAGGGATGCTCACGTCCCTTACATAAAATGGTGTAATATTTACATATAACCTACTTATTTATGTTCTCTCATAACCTTAAGTCATCCCTAGATTACTTACAATACCTAATATGATGTAAAGACTTTGTAAATAGTTGTTACACTGTATTTTTTTTTTTGTAATTTGTATATTTTTTCTACATATCTTTGATCTGCAGTTGCTTGAATCTGAGAATGCAAAGCCCACAGATACGGAAGGTCAACTGTATTTGAATTTTTTAAAAAAAACTCAAAAAAATTGTATTTTTACATAATCTGTGTTTTGCAAAAAACATTGCTGGGAAACATCATATTGGTAGAATGAGTAAAATATGTTTTTCTACGTTTAGTTTTAGCACTTATTCCTCATTAATAAAGTCTTTAAAAATTGTTATTCATTTTAAAATAGGATAGACTGCTTTTATAGATGAAAATTACTTCAGAGGATGGGAATATAAAGGATAAATCAAGGAGTGTATAGATGTTTCCTTTCTAAATTCTCATTTACATTTTACCCATAGGAATAGGCTTCGGCCTTGACTCTTTTATTAACCCAATGGAAATGTATAAGTGAACAAAGTGATAGTACTGGTTACTGTTTTAGGTGGTAATGATGCTTTCATTTGTGGTGATAAAGATAATAATTGGGGATTGGAAAAGTCCTTGTGCTTGAGTCATTTGAAAATGCCTCAGAAATAACATTCATAGTTACTACGTTGATGTGCAGGTTTAGTGTAGTGATATTTTTAGTCCAGTTTTAGAAGAGTCCTGGTATCAGGTCCCTGTGCATCTTCATTAGTTTGTGCATCATCTCTGCTTGGTATATGGTGACTCTCCTAGAAAAATAGAACATGATTAATGAACAGTTGTATACCTAACCCTAAATTGTACCCCACATTTTTAAAATTAAAAAATTAAAACGAAAAGAAAAGAAAAATAGAACATGGCAGAGTATATGGAATTGCACAGCGTTCCTCCAAGGGAGAAAGAACTGGTCAGTCTCAACAGCCCCAAGTTCTACCAGCATATTTCTCTGGGAAAAGATTATTGACTATTTCAGCTCTCAACTACCTGGCCAGGAGGTCTGTAAAAATGCATAGATTTTAAAAATTATTTAGCTAAATTAGAGGCAGCTGGGCTAAAGGAGTTTGAATTTGAAAGATAAATTTCAAAAAACCTCTTCTCTTTATTCCACCCAGCTGAAAGCATTTAATTTTCCTCAACTCTGTGTCCTAGAAAGAAAAGCTTGCTTAGAAGTGTTTTTGTTGGGTCTATAGAAGTTGCATTTTCAGAACCCAAAGAAAGATAACTGCATAACAATTATGATACATTAAGAGGGTGAAGAAAAAGATGGAATGAGCTCAAAGATAAGACTAATATACAACATCTGCAGTTTAGAAAAAAGGTTCTTTCTGAGCAGTAAGCTTTGGAAATAAGTTGTGTCATTGAACTACTGTTGCACGTAGAGAAAGAGAATTTGACTATTTGTAAAGAAAGTTATCAAATTAAACCACAGTTAAGGAAATAACAAAACTGTGTGGTCATAGCTAATTTAGCTTTATTTCTTCTTTTAGCCATCAAGTTTTATCGTAGGGCTATGCAACTTGTACCTGATATAGAGTTCAAGATTACTTATACCCGGTCTCCTGACGGTGATGGCGTTGGAAACAGCTAGTGCGTATATAATTTGATAGACAGTATGCATAGAGTTTGTTAAAGTTAAGCGTCTTTGCCCTGTTGACTCTTAACATAAGAAGATGGTGCTTATTCTGTTAAGCTATATAGTCTTTAGTGTATCTTTGTTTATAAAGTTGTAGATATTTTTTAATTAGGGAAATTTAAAGGTTACTATGAAGAAATGCACATTTTAAACAGATAATGAATATAATAAGGTGATGAAATATTTTTTGTTGTAGTTTTGTTAAATAAAAGCAATGATTATTGAAAGGAGTAAATTAAAGGACACATTTTAGCTTTTTGAAATCTGCATGAAGTCAAAAGTATTAAAATGTAATTAGGCCGAAGTTGGCAAAATGTGAATAGTGGTTCAAATTGGGTGATGGGTACATGGAATTTTATTACAACAGTCTCTTCTTTTGTATATATTTGAAACTATACATTTTTTAGAAGTCTTAATTTTATTAGGGTAATACTGAACTATAAAAAAAACTTTATTATTCTTTTACCATATGTAGGTAGAACATTAAAATGCTAATGTTTGTTCAAAGCAGAGGTGCAAAATATAAGCCTGCCTGAAAGAAATTGTTTCACTGTACAGATGCCACTGTCATCAGTCAGGAAGTAGTATTGATGGTTTTATATGGACAGAGATCAAGAGAACATACTTTTAAGCCAAACTTTTGAGGCTGTTTGCGAGACAGTTATAAAATTGTTTTGAACTAATCCCACTATCCCCCAAAGCCCAGTTTGCTGATCTTAGAAGGGAAGGGAGAGAAAGTCACGAGAGAGTCATGTTCAGAATGAACAACACATAGAAAAAAATAGTTTTGGTGCTGAGATATTAGCTGTTATATTAATATAGTCCCTCTGTCATAAAATAGTTAAGTTACCTTTAATGGTAACGTATGCTTATTGCCAGTGTTTTGTAACTGCATATGGTTTGAATGCTTAAACTTTGGATAAGTCATATTAAAAACATTTCAGTGAAGTCAGTATTAATTGTCTGCTTGAATTTTCAACTAATAATATTGTTCATCACATTGGAGTTAACAGTGTGAGGTAGTTCATACTTAAAGTGAATCATTTGGTATTTTTCTAAACCTTCTTTAAATTTGAGTGGAGTAATCTAGGTCTAGTTCTTAGCCAGTTTTATAAATAGGTGCCAAAGGATGGTCATATTAGGCCAGAGGCAGTGGCTCACACCTGTAATTCCAGCATTTCTGGAGGCTGAAGCAGCAGAATTGCTTGAGCCCAGGAGTTTGAGACAGCCTAGGCAACATATATAGCAAGTCCTCGTCTCTACCAAAAACCCAAAAATTTAGCTGGGAACTTATTGATAAAGAGCTACTTGAGAGGCTAAGGAAGGAGGGTTTCCTGATGCCAGGAGGTCAAGACCAGCCTAAGCAACACAGCAAGACCTCGACTCTACAAAAAAATTAAAAAAAAAAATTTAGCCGGGTGTCATGGTGCATGCCTGTAGTCCCAGCTATTCAGGAGGCTGAGGCGGGAGGATCACCTGAGCCCAGGAAGTTGAGGCTGTGGTGAACTATGTTTATGCTCCAGCCTGTGCAACAGAGGAGGACCATGACTCAGATAAAAAGAAAGGTCATATTAAAACATTAAAGTATTTCTTTTCCATTCTTTATACAAACCCAGATGTTCTGAAAGTTCTTTAAGGATACAATCATTTTTTAAATAAGCTCTGATAAACCCTAAAATTTTTTGCTGTGGCTTTTTTTACCTTTCTTGTAAAATGTTTGTAGACTAGCCATTGAGTCCATCTAGCCTCAACCATACTTATTTTTGTTGTATTATTATACCATTTGTTGTATTAAAATGCCATTCTTGGTTTTCTAACTTCTTCACCCAAACTTTTTTGTAAGTCTGATCATCTTTTAGGTTTACTCCAGCAAAAATGGAGAGCTAGATGTGTTTCTAGCTCCCTAACTACATATTTGTATATACTGATAGATGCTTTGTGAATCCTTAGATGTTTTAAAATTAGGTATTTTTAAGTTAAGGCAAATCTGTTAGAAAACCCTTGGAAAGTAACTCAGATGACATCTGTGTATTTGATTTTTATCCAATTAGAATGAATTAAGATCACTTAAATAATTTATTTGAAAATCTTCACCAACTCAAGAAATCTTTACTTTACAATAAAACTAATTAGTTAAATCTCAATACCTGTATCCAAAAACTCTAATTCTTTCTGGGTGATAATTCTGAAGCTTTTTTCTTTGAAAAACTTGGTATGGTAGTCTTTTGCAAGGTAGACTAAACTCATAACATTTCAAAAAGTACTACATTTTGAATAAGCTTAAAGTGACTTTTTTAAAGCAGATTTGAAAGTACTGTGAAAAATCAGTTTCTGAACTATGTGTTTGTAGACTGAGGCAGCTACCTTCTTTTTTCAGCCTTGAAGATAACGATGATGACAGCAAGATGGCAGATCTCTTGTCCTGCTTCCAGCAGCAGCTCATGTTCCAGGAATCTGCACTCAAACTGTGTCAGCCCGAGCTTGAGAGCAGTCAGACTCACATTTCAGGTGTGACTCTTGGTGTTTTTTATTTATTTGTTTTTTTGAGTTGGAGTTTCTCTCTGTTGCCTAGGCTGGAGTGCACTGACACACTCATGGCCACCACAGCTGCGACCTGCTGGGCTTAGGCAATCCTTCCACTTCTGTATTCCAAGTAATTTGAACTACAGGCATGCACCACCATGCTCAGTAATTTTTTGATTTATTGTAGAGATGAGGTCTCGCCATGTTGCCCAGGCTGGTCTCGAACCCATGGGCTCAGGCAGTCCTTTCACCTCCACCTCCCAAAGTGCAGGGATTACAGGCGTGAGCCATTGCGCCCAACTGACTCTTGGTTTTTATAACTCAGTGAAAAATGCTTTAACAGTAGATGAAAGATTTCCAAGCTTATCAATTCAGATAGCTTGCCAGGTCATTGCTGCCCTAATTCAGAATATGGTGGTAGATCCAGCTCTAATTACCATTTGTATATACTAGTAAGCTGTTTCAAAACCTGTAGCAGATCCGCATTTTTGTACAGTTGCATTAGGATGCCATTTTTTTTAGTGAAGATCTAAGAGAGTGAGTCTGAGGTATGGAGGTAGCCCTAGAGAAATTGGAGGGATACTGTCATGACACATTTCAGCCAAGTTGAACAATAGTCCTGAGACAGGCTGAATGTTTAGAAATGAATGTATTTTTTTATATGTAAAATATTGTTTAATTGGCTATAGGGTTTGTCAAAGGAGGACAGTTGAAAATTTTCAAGAAGATGAAAAAATAACTTTTTCATGTTAATAAATGCAATATGCACCACACATAGTAGACTGTTATTCTAACACATTTATTTTAATGTATCTTGGTAAAATAATCTTGTGAAAGAATAGGGTACTTTATAAAAGTAACTTCAGATCTAGATCTAAAAACAAAGATACTTGTGTCTTAAGGTTTGGAACTGTTCATTATTATTTGGAATTTAAACATGTTCATGCTGTAGTTCTGAGCAATACTAAGGGTGTGATTTATAAATTTCTAGGAATGCATAAATGTACCAAGAGTGGGCCAGGTGCAGTGGCTCATACCTGTAACCCCAGCATTTTGGGAGCCTGAGGTAGGAGGATTGCTTGAGGCCAGGAGTTTGACCAGCCAGGGTAATATAGTGAGACCCAGTCTCTACACAAAAATTAAAAAATTAGCCAGGTGCAGAGGCATACACCTGTTGTCTCAGCTACTCAGGAGACTCAGGTAGGAGGATTGCTTGAACTCAGAAATTCACTCAGAAGTTCAAGACTGCAGTGAGTTATAATAAGCGCACCACTCCACTCCAGCCTGGGCAACAGAACGAGACCCCCATCTCTAAAACAACAATAACAAGCCCCCAAAGCAAACAAAAATGCACTGAGAATGTGGTTGTGACAATAGGATGATATATAGGTGAGTCATTGAGATGATTTTCTTTTGCAGTGCTGCCAATGGAGGTCCTGATGTACATCTTCCGGTGGGTGGTATCCAGTGACTTGGACCTCAGATCATTAGAGCAGTTGTCCCAGGTGTGCAGAGGATTCTACATCTGTGCCAGGTACTTAGTTTTGTTTTTTAAACAACTCCGGCAATGGTGAACTTTTGCCAATTTTGATAAAAAAGAACTTGATTGATGTTCTGGGTAAAAGCTTAGAACAAGCAGAAGTTTTGCAAGGCTGTACCTAACATGATTTAAATTACTTAGCATTCATTGACTAGAATGTTCTAGGTTTCCAGGGTCATTAAATAGTATGTGAACAGATGCAGTTATACCTACTATTTTGCCTGCTAACTTAACTGATTTGGAAAAAAGAATTCTATTAGAAAAAGCGTATTCAAGTCATTTTTGCAGTTACTCTAAACCTGTTAAGTGGTAATGGTTTAAATTAAGATTACATCAAAATTTTCTTTTGGCTCACTAAAACTTATTTCATATTTTAACAATCCTGTGTGAAGGATAATCATAGTTTAATATAAAATCATTTGAGACCAATCTCTCAGCATCTTATTTATATAAAAATATATGCTTAGTCCTTAGCATCTGGAATTTTTTAATAACTAGTTCTTAAAATTTAGATATATTACTTTGAAGTAAATTAATTCCATTTGGAATTCTGTATTTTGCATAAAATATATGAATTTCTTGAAGTCTTTGTTTTTGGTAATTTTGTGTGCTGTTCTATGTAACAAGTACCGGGTGATCAGGTATCAGGCACGTGGAGGCTCACGCCTGTAATCTCAGCACTTTGGTAATTAGAGGTGGTGAGAGGATTGCTTGAGCATAGGGCTTCGAGATCAGCCTAAGCAACTTGGCTATACCTTGTTTCTACCATAGATCAAAAAATTAGTTGAAGTGGTGGTACATGCCTGTAGTTTCAGCTACTTGGAAGGCTGAGGCAGAAGGCTCTCCTAAGCCCAGCAAGTCGAGGCTGCAGGAGCTATGTACATGCCACTGCACTCCAGCCTGGGCAACAGAATGACTCCAACTCAAAAAAACAGAAACAAGTACCTATTAAACACCTAATGAATTACCCCCAGCCTTTTCAAATTGGGGTCTCCGGCACTTGTTTATGTCAACCTGAAACACAATCAGAAGCATTTTCTAAACGAAAAGATGTTTATTTGGGAATACAGCGTTGCAATGAGTATTCACATGCCATGGTAAATGTATATCCAGCGAGATAAGAGAAGACAAATGTTTTTAAAGGAAAAAATGAGGAGGATTGCATAATTGTTTAGAAAGAATTATCCTTGGCTGCAAAGATCAGTAACAAAGATGACACCAGGCTGGGTTCTGTGGCTCAGTCTGTAATCCCAGCACTTTGGGAGGCCAAAGTGAGTGAATTGCCTGAGCCTGTGGGTTTGAGACCAGCCCAGGCAACTTAGTGAGGCCTCAACTCTACAATAAATTTTAAAAAATTAGCCAGGTGTGGTAGTGCACTCCTGTAGTTCTGGCTACTTGGAAGACTGAGGCAGAAGGATCGCCGGAGCCCAGCATGTCAATGCTGGGGTGGCCATGAGCATGCCACTACACCAGCCTAGGTGACAGAGTGAGACTCCAATTCAGAAAAACCAAACCAAACCAAAACAAGCAAGCAAACAAACAAACAAAAAAAGATAACACCAGTTTAAGGTTGTACAGTCAGTTTAAGGGTAGATGTCCTTGCAGAAATATTTTTTGTACACAGTTGTGATGGCCTATGTACAAGGCTGTGTGTGTGTTTTTTTTTAAATGGAGTCTTTTTTGTTATCAGGCATACAAGCATGAGAACCTTTTCTTCATGACCTTCCTTGGCTCTGTTTGTCAGAGTTTTCTTAACATTAGTGAGTCCACTTAAATTTTGACAACGTTCACATTTCTGTCTTTTGATCAAGATCTTTCTCCGATCAGTCATTAGTTAGGTGCTAGGATTAGACTATCCTGGTTGCTAGTCTCTTCCGTCCCATGTTCAGTGAAGTGATTGGTGACTGGTGACTGGGAGTCAGTGACGGGTCCTTTTTAGCTACATTTGAAAGGAGTGGCTCTCAGGCTAAGTCTACCTGGGGCCCACTATTAAGTTCAGTTTTCTCTGTTCCATAGTCCTTAGTGATCATCTCAAAATGCTGGGCCAACATTATTTTTTTAGGAGTTTTACTTCTGCAAAAATTTAACAAGGAACAGATATAAAATTTAAGAAGTGAAAATACAAAATAAAATTAATAGCAGTGTGACAGTTCCAGTTTGCATAATGGTTTTGAACCATGAACCTAGTCTTAAAGACAACTAATTGAATAGATCAAATGTCCACAGGAAATCAGTGAGACCTGTTGTAACCATGTGGCCTATTTTCTTATTTTGTGTGTATGGATTTCAGCTTTCTCAGAGAAATTTATCCAGGTACAGCATGTATAGTATTAGTAATTACACAAATATTTTCTCATTTAACCAATGGATCCTAAAGGATATTTTAGGTTAGGTTCTGTTAAGTTACCAGCTATTGATTATGAAATTTCACACTATTATTCTGTCAAATGAAAATAACATTAAGGGGTGATGAAAGTCTCTTTATGATTCGGTCCTGATGTCTTGGGAAAAGCTGTCTACCGCTTTCATGAAAATATCAACTTCTCTTGATTTGTAGCTTGAATGTATCTGGTCATGACACCCCGCAGCTTCGTATAGTTTGTGTGTGACTCATATATTTGGCATGAGGCTTGTTTCTTAAAATTTGAGTAGTTTCAGCTTATAAGGTTTTAGGAACAGAGCACCTTTTGCTTTTAGTTGGAGAATTGAAGCCAAATATTAGAGGAAATTAGGAGAATTCGGAAAGAATCTGGTCTGCAGGCAGATGACAAGAATTTAAAAACAATTCACAGGGCTACAGTCTAGTAACAGGCATTTTACAATTTTTCTTTAAAAGTATAA
Organism: Carlito syrichta; assembly: GCF_000164805.1. Lineage (NCBI taxonomy): Eukaryota > Metazoa > Chordata > Mammalia > Primates > Tarsiidae > Carlito > Carlito syrichta. The sequence continues at coordinate 367,143 of NW_007247202.1, forward strand.
CGTGCTTTTTTTTAATATTGATTATATAGGAGCCTCAGATTTAAAAACCTCTTGAGGCTAGGAAGCCAAGCCAGGGCACACTTGAGATTGTACTTATAGTCTGAAGGTTCTGGTGCCTGACAGGAAACAACAGTTTTTACTCACTCACTGTAAGGCTGAAAACTCTTAAAGTTCGGTATTTTATGCATGTTCTTAAGTGTAGCATTTTAGTCAAGCCTTGATAATATAACCAATGTTTCTAGTTGTATCCTGCCTATAAAGAGAGAGTAGATTTTTATTGAACTTAAGTAAATAAAAATAGGAATACTCAAAGTACATTTTGAATGTTGGAGGAATCAAGTAGGGAGAAAAAGCAAATGCTTTCACTTTTGTTCATAAAAGTAAACCTTACTAAATTGTTGTTACGTATAGATAGCTTATGAGAGAAAAATTCTTATTAGAGTTCATTACTTTTTTTTTTTTTTTTGAGTCAGAGTCTCATTCTGTCACGCAGGCTGGAGTGCAGTGACACGCTTATGGCCACAGTAGCCTCGACCTGCTGGACTCAGGTCATCCTTCCACTTCAACCTTCCAAGTAGCTGGAACCACAGGCATGTACCACCACACTCGACTAATTTTTTGATTTATTGTAGAGATTAGGTCTTGCCAAATTGCCCAGACTGGTCTCACACTAGTGGACTCAGGCAGTCCTCTTGCTTCTGCTTCCCAAAGTGCTGAGATTATAGACGTGAGTCATTACACCCGGCAAAGTTTTGGACTTTTTAAATCTAGTCCATTGATTTTAAAGTTTTCACAAATCTGTGTTCATGAGTACTTGCTAGAGTCTTCTCCATGAATAGCAATTTTGAAGAATAACCGATTGCAGATATTTTTTGTGAATTCAAGATAATAACTGTGGATGACAGAAATTTAGGACAGCCATGGTTAAAATCTGATAAAAGTTCCCAGTTTACAAGGAAATTTAGTTATTTCTATTACGTGCAGCATTTTAAGTCATTCAAGACCACTGACGTGATTTTTTGTTGTTCCAAATTCTGTTCCTGGTTGCAGCTGACATGAATTCACATCATTCCAAATTCTCCTCCTGGTTGCCACTGATGTGACAATATCTTTGCAAATTCTGCTTCTGAATGCTGCAACGTCGTCATATGTTTATGTTATTATATATATATATTTTTTTTTTTTTGCTTGAAAATGAATGGTCAGGCAAGGAGAGAGAAAGTTAATTGAGATATTTATCTGATATTGACTGCACAGTGTTGTTATTGATTTAAGTAATTGACAAAAAGTGCAAGTTGATCATTATTTTATTGCGATTAGTGCTGTATATTTGTATTTTGATATTTCAAGGCTTTCATACTTAAATATTAAAAATTTACCATAATTATGGAAAATGAAGAAATATATGCTGATGAGATTTCCGAGGTCGAAGGTGAATCCATTGCACTTATTAGTGATAGTGAGACAGATAGTGATGTAATGATACAGTAAACGAAGAAATATAATGCAGATAATCTATGTCAGTGAATCTAGTGCTGGTGAGAATGAATCAGACATTGAGTGGGCAAAATATGATGCAAAAAGAGAATTATATAGTATTAATTAACTGTATCTACAGGATGAGAGCTACCTTCTTTGAGGCTCTCCAGCAGCCCAACTGGGAAAGCCCAAAGTTAATTTTAGTTTAAGGAGACTTAATTTAGGATCTTGATGATCCTGGGGAAACCTGCCAAAGATGTCAAAAGCTTCAAAAAAATAGGAACTGTAGTTTAGAAGATGGCTGTTAAACAGATTTTAGAATTAAAAATCAAAACCTGGCCAAGCACGGTGGCTCAAGCCTGTAATCCCAGCACTTTGGGGGCCCAAGGCAAAAGGATTGTCTGAGGCTGCAGGTTCAAGACCAACCTGGGCAACATGGTGAGACCTCATCTCTACAATGAATCAAAAAATTAACCGGGCATGTTAACGCATGTGTGTAGTTCCAGCTACTTGGAAGGCTGAGGTGGAAGGATTGCTGGAGCCCAGCAGGTCGACACTGGGGTGTCCATGAGCGTGTCACTGCACTCCAGCCTGGGCGACAGAGTGAAACTTCAACTCAGAAAAAAAAGTGTTCACCAAAATGTTAACCCAGGTGTACAGATCAAACCAAATGCTAAACCAGGTGCACAGACCAAATGAAAAGGAAATTCACTACAAGATATGCCTCACAGATAGAATGTAGAAATCCAGAGTACTCAGTCCAGAAAGTCAGTTGTCTTTATACTAGAAAGGACTTAGTAGAAAATACAAAAAGCCTTTTATCATTACAGGAAGAATTTTTCTAATAATTAAAGTGACCTTATATATACCAGATCCCAAAGAATATTAAAGAATCTCTACCAACTTAAGAGAAGACTCAACAGGGCAGAATGGGCAGGCTGCAGCCATGGAGAGCTCAGAGGGCTCAAGTGAGCACTGCACACTGGTATCAGGAAGCTTTGATTCCTTCCGTGGTGATCTTTTCCCAGGCCTCCTTCTGACACAGTATATCGTGAATGTCAACCACAGTAATATCAAACAAACAGATTTTTCTCTTAGAAAGTATATTTATTTGGGAATAGAGCATTGCAGGGGACATACCCATGTCATAGTCAGCTGTTTGTGTATTCAGGGAGACAAAGGAAGACAGGATTTTAAAGGAAAAAAATGATTACATAATGGTTTTGAAAGAGTGAGTCTTGGCTATAAAGATCAATAACAAGGGGGATGCCAATTTGAGGTTGGACAGGTGGTTACTGGGCAGATATTCTTGCAGAGGTATTTCTTGGATAAGGTTGCATTGTCTTTGTGCAGGGTTGTGTTTTTTGTGGAGTCTCTTTGTTATCAGGCATACAAGCACGGGAATCTTCTCTTCATGGCCTTTCTTGGCTCTGCTTGTCAGGATTTTCTTAACATTCGTGATTTCATTTTGATTCTGACAGCTTTTACAGTTATTCTATTAACTTTAAGTTATACATGAGAAAACATAAAGAATTGGTTAAGAAAGGAAATTTTCAGGACTGCAACTTCATGTGTCCTCATAAAAGTAATTGTTAAAAAGAAAAGTACATAGAGAACTAAAAAACACCGATGAAAGAAATTGTAAAAGAAAAAAAAAAAAAAAGAAAAGTACACACTTCAGCATAAATTCAGGGGGATTTATCTTTTGCAGTCTGACACTGATATAAGTAGTTTTTGCTTCTGTAAAACTAAATACTTAACTGGGTGTGGTGGCATGCACCTATAATCCCAGCTACTCAGAAGGCTGAGGTGGGAGGATCACTTGAGTCCAGGAGGCCTGGCCAGCAGTGCACTATTGTCATTCACGTGCTCACACTAGCTTCAGCATCAGTGACCTCTAGGAGTAGGGGACCACAGGTTGCCTAAGGTGGGGTGAACCAGCCCAGGTTCGAAACAGAACAAGTTAAAACTTTCGTGCTGATCAGTAGTGGGATTGCGGCCATAAATAGCCACTGCACTGTCACCTGGAAAACATAGTGAGACCCTGTCTCTTAAAACAAACAAACAAGCCGGGCTCGGTGGCTCAGCCTGTAATTCCGCGCCTTGGGAGGCTGAGGTGAGTGGATTGTCTGAGCCCGCGGGTTCGAGACCCACCAGGGCAGCAAGACCTCATCTCTACAATAAATCCAAAAATCAGCCGGGCATGGTAGCGCATGCCTGTAATTCCGGCTACTTGGAAGGCTGAGGCAGAAGAATCGCCGGAGCCCAGCAGGTTGAGGCTGTGGTGGCTGGAAGCGGCCACTGCACTCCAGTCTGGGCGATAGTGAGACTCCAACTCAAAAAAAAACACTGAATATTTTAAGTTAGAAGTGGAGTTAAAAAATATTTTGAGCTATGTCAGAGTCCTGTCAGTTTTCAATATATCTTTTACTTAGCTTTCTCATTAATTTCATAGCGAAATCCTGTTGGTGCTACCTTCAAAGCTTAACTCCTGGCTGACCATTTCACCACTTCCACAGCTATCACTCTAACTCAGCCACCATTGTGTTTGGTTTGGGTTATGTGGTGGCATACTCCATGGTCTCCCTGTTTCCTCTCTTACACCTCTAGAACATATTCTCTGTAGATCACCAGCATAAATCTTGCTCGAGATCCTCCAGTGGTCTCCATCACACATGACTAGCTGTTCCTGCCTGCAGGATGCCACTCCACCTTCCTGGCCACCTCTCATCTTGCACCCTCTTCCACTTGCTCGCTTCATGACAGCTGTGTTCTCTCTGGCCTACCAGTCACGACTGCTCTGGAACCTTGCACTTGCTGTGGCTGCTCTTGGGATACTCTTTGTCATCACTGTGGCCACCTTCCCAAAAAGGCTGAAAGTCCATCTTTCCTTACCACTGCCATTCTTGTCCACTGCCTCTGCCTTGCCTGCCTGTTGGTTGGCTTTTGCAGTGAGTGGATCACCTGGAACTTTTCTTTGTCTGTTTGCTTCCCATTAGTGAGGGCATTTGCCTCGTCCACCAATCTCTCCTAGCCCTTGGAACAGTGCCTCCCAGGTGTTCAGCAAATACTTGCTGAGTAAAAGATGGCCGATAGCAAAAGTATTTATGTCTATGTATAGAGACAACCTTTTTTTGTTTTTGTTTTTAAAGTTGGAATCTGACTCTGTTGCTCAGGCTGGAGTGCAGTGGCACAATTGCAGCTCACCGCAGCCTCAGGCAATCCTTCCTTCTCAGCTTTCCAAGTAGCTGGACCTACAGACACATATTATCATGCCTGGCTAATATTTTGATTTTTTTTATAGAGACAAGGTCTCGCTGTATTGCCCAGACTAGTCTTGAATTCCTGGGCTCCAGTGATCTTCCCACCTCAGCCTCCCAAAGTGCTGGGATTACAGGTGTGTGCCACCATGCCCAGTAAAGACTTAGTCTTTTATATTTATTGATGTTGTGCTTTTATTCCCCCAGAGACCCTGAGATATGGCGTCTGGCCTGCTTGAAAGTTTGGGGCAGAAGCTGTATTAAACTTGTTTCATACACATCCTGGAGAGAGATGTTTTTAGAACGGCCTCGTGTTCGGTTTGATGGTAAGTTGGACTTTGTAGAACTCAGGCGAAATAGTGATCTATAATGCTGATTTTGATAAATACTAAGTGCTGTGGACATGTATAAAGGAAACCATAATAAAAATAAAGCTGGGAATGTGTTATATGATTGTAATTTTTAAAGTTTTTTAAAATTTTATTCTTTAAAAAAATCAATTTCTTGTATTTTTCATAGGCGTATATATCAGTAAAACTACATACATTCGTCAAGGGGAACAGTCTCTTGATGGTTTCTATAGAGCCTGGCACCAAGTGGAATATTACAGGTACAACTGTAGTAAACTGAGTGAGTGGAAAATTCTCTCTCTCCAAGTATTAGTTCATTAGTTACATGGACAATCTGTTCTTTGTTTCTTTTGACTTACCCACAAAATGACTCAGGGTTTTTATCTAGTATTACAACGCAGAAACTGCACTCAAAAAAACCAACAGGTTGATATAAATTACATACATTGATATATAATTTATATAATTCCTTCTGGCCTTGTTATCTTAGAGCTCTTTGTCATTGGCCTTGGGTATACTCATTTGCCTTTTCAAATTGTCCTTTTATTCCATTTTACTGTTCACCAATATTACTGTATGTATGTTTGATACCCACTGTGCGTTATTATTAGATCTCACCTTTCTTCAGTGAATGAAACTAAAAGTTCAGCAGTTTCCCCTAAGGAAGATGGAAGATGTCTTTGGTTCTTGTCAGTCACATTTGCTTTAATGTTTTATCGGTTCTTTGGCCCATGATTCTTCAGTTTTGGTCTCCTAGCTGTGAGTAGGCATAGGTACTGATACATAAGGTCATGTTTTATACTTTGTGTGTGTGGTGTGTGTGGTGTTCTCTTCCTTCTTACACAGGTACATAAGGTTCTTTCCTGATGGCCATGTGATGATGCTGACGACCCCTGAAGAGCCTCAGACCATCGTTCCCCGCTTAAGAACAAGGAATGCCAGGTGGGCTCTTTCTCTGGATTCATCCAGTCCACATTTTATATGCTTTGTTGACTTAATACTGGATGATTAATAAAGCATTTCTTGGGGGGCACTTGTGAAAACTACCCATTCCTGGGCTTCTCCTTGGAGAGTCTCTTTGGGAGTCTCTGGGGTCTGGGATTGAGGTTGACTCAGCCTCGCTGATTCTTCTCAGGCAAATCAAGTAAACACAGTTGTCATAACTGATTAACACACTTAGATTTAAAATGTTTTTATTTTTAGAACTGACGCCATTCTACTGGGTCATTATCGCTTGTCACAAGATACAGACAATCAGACCAAAGTATTTGCTGTAATAACTAAGAAAAAAGAAGAAGTAAGTATGCAAGGCAGAACTAACAGCTTTCTTCTTATTTTAATACCCTGTTCATTCAAGCATTTTCAATTAGAAAGAACAAAAAATACTGTCTCATTATTTATACTGTTACACAGAACATACATTCACTTCTAGCATGTCGTGGGAGATCAGCTTGTTTTTCTCTGTTTGGTGTCCTTACCTGGTCCAGTGTTTTTGCATATGAAAATGTAAAGCCAAGATCTTGTGTGAAATAACTAATACAACTCTACCTGAATATTTTTTTTTTGGCTCTTCTCAGGTTGAATCATGGGTTTTTTTTCCCCCCTTCCTAAATTAGCTCATATGGATAATTCTTTTACAAGGATATTCTTAGAACTTCATTTTCTTCTGGAAATAAGCTAAAGTAAGATCATTTTATTATAGCTCTTCTTGCTAAAGGAGAAAAAGAATGCCAAGCAAAGATTATTATGGATATTACCACATTCTAGAGTGCTTTAACTTCTAATTTTTTCGCAGCTTTTCTTCATATGCACTTTTAAAATTCTGATTAAACACCATAATATATATATACCCAGAAAGTCAGTTGTGAGATAGCTAGAATAAATACTTGCCTGTTGCCTTTATGATTAATAGGTTCTGATAGAGATTTCTCTTGTAGACATCCCTCTTCTCCAGCACCATGTATCGAGATGGTTGTGGCAGGGTTTCATCCGGGAGTCCTGTTGCTGGCTTCTCCACTTTCCTCTGATAGGCTCATGTATCTGGGCAGCAGTCTGAGAGATAGAGATATTAGTAGTTACTTTGACTATGACCGTGAGTTCCCTGAGGTCAAAACTGGAGACTTGTGAGGCCCTAGGTGCTTAGGTTTTATCTAATAAAAGAGTTTAGGAACTTTTCTCTTCAGAATATTGACATATGAGGACATTCATAGTATTTACATTTTTGTGCTTTGAACAGCAGCATTTGCAGAAGTGTGATTCTAATGAACCATGTGACAGCTATTTTTCCATTGACCATTGTATTTTTATTACAAAAGATAAGTTATACTTTGTTTTTCTGCAGCCTTCACCAATTTATTACTTTCCCCCCCAAAAATTCCCAAGTGCTTTCTAGTAGAAGGAAATACTAGGCTTAGAGGTAAGAGACAAAAGTTTTAGTTCTCATCTCTGAAACTATGAACTTTGATTGACAAATTTGGCCTCCCTGGATCTTTCATTTCTTTAGCTAGTAAATGGAAATAGTGCAGTCACATTTAACACCTAGGGTTATTGTGATGATTAACTGAAATGATGATGAGGGTAAACCTGATATTTTTAGAGTATTTAACATTTTCCAAGGTACTCATATACATCCTCATGTGATACCAGGGCAACTCTTTTTTAAAATTTATTTATTCCTTTTTAAAAAAATTTTAAAGGTGTGGGGTACAATTCAGGGTTAGGTATGCAAATGTTCATTATGCAGTTACCCTTGTTAATGAGGTGTGCCCCTCCCTCCCCTGGCAGTTTCCCTCAACTGCCAGTCCCACCCCATGCTCCCCTGACAGTTTTCTACTGCTGCCAATCCCTTTCTAAGACAATTCTTTACTGCCTGCAAATACATTACTTTTAGTCTCATTCTTGCATAATATATTTCTGTTAACGTTTATGTATGTGAGGTAACATTTCATTATAGTTTATGTACCTTTTCTTTTGCAGAAACCACATGACTACAAATATAGATATTTTCGTCGTGTTCCTGTACAAGAAGCAGATCAGAGTTTTCATGTGGGGCTACAGCTGTGTTCCAGTGGCCACCAGAGGTTCAACAAACTCATCTGGATACATCATTCTTGTCACATCACTTACAAGTAGGTGAATGCAATAAAAATAAGGTTACGGCATAAATGTATATTTCATATCTAGCTTAGGAAACTCAGATATGTTTTGAATTCCTCAGAGTTTACATTACAAAGCAAAACCACAGTAATACTACTACTACCAACCAAAGAAAATGGCCAAAATGGAAAAGACTAGTGTGACCAGGGAAATAGAGCATCAGAACTCACACAGTGCCTGTGGGGATATGATTGGGACCACCACTTTGGAAATGAAAGCAGCATTCCATGGCAGAGTGGGACTTAGCACTAAGCTGTCCCTGTCCACGTGTTATTCATTCATGGACTCATTCAAGGCAATTTGAAATGCTAGATTATTTCTCTATTCTCACAGTTCAGTCCTGTCATTTTTCTCTTTCATTTGGTTCATTCTCAGGGATTAGGCACTGGTTTTTCTGAAATTGTAGTTAGGGAAAGTAAGTCTACTAAACAATAGTATCTTGGTATTTCAAAACCAAATCTGTTAGGATATTCCTATGTAAGGTCTCTGTTCTATGATGTAGGATCTACCTGTATGAAATAATTAATGGACTGAAGAGGGTGAGAGAGAGAGGAGCAGTGCAGAAATACGTAAAATCACAAAGGGAACCAGGGAAGTGAAATATCAGTTTGTTTGGATATTAGGGTTTGAGAGAATATTGGCGTGTGCTGGAGTTCTTCGTTCCAATTGAATCCAAAATTTAGAGAGGCTTGAGTTTTGAGATCAGCTTCCTTTAACCTCTGCAACCTTGACCACATTGCTGTAAACTTTCTTGGACACATTTCTACCTTGTAGATAACTTTCCCCCACTCATTTGGAAGGTCCTTGACAACTGAGAAAGAGGGTTTCTCCTTCTCACCTTTACCTACCAATCCTACTATGACCTCTGCAATGCAGGGGAATTTTTTTCTACTTTTTTTTTTTTTTTTTTTCTTTGTGAATCGGAGTCTCACTGTCGCCCAGGCTGGAGTAAAGTGGCACACTCATGGCCACCGCAGCCTCGTCCTGCGGGGCTCATACAATCCTTCTGCCTCAGCCTTCCAAGTAGCTGGAACCATAGGCGTGTACCACCACACCTGGCTAATTTATTTATTTATTGTAGAAATGAGGTCTCACCAAGTTGTCCAGGCTGGTCTCGAACCCCTTGGCCCAAGCAATTCTCTCACCTCTGCCTCCCAAAGTGCTGGGGTTATAGACTTGAGCCACTGCACCCAGCTATCTTTTCCCACTTTTCAAAGAAAGAAACTAAACCCGGAAGTAGAACCAAACGAATGATGACTGTGGGTCATGCTTGACCCATTAGAAAAGCTTCTTTTTTTTAGAAAGAAAAAGAACATGATAGTAGGCATTATGTGTAGCTGCTAGTGATCACATTGATTTCCTTATAATGTTTATAAAGTTTATAAAATAATTCTCTGCTTTTGTTTGTTTCTCTTCCTGTAGGGGCTTTGGTAGCATAATTTCTCACCTACGTCCCCTTCCCCTGCCTGTAATTATGCTGTTGGTCATGTACATATTAAATCATTAAATTCTTGGGATAGAATTCTCTCTGAAACACATTTTAACAAGAGCCTTAAAATGTCTACAGCCAGCTGGGCACAGTGGCTCATGCCTGTAAACCCAGCACTTTGGGAGGCCAAGGCAAGAGGATTGCCTGAGTCCAGGGGTTTGAGACCAGCCTGGGCAACTTGGTGAGATCTTGTCTCTACATAAATCAAAAAATTAACTGGGCATGGTGGTATGTGCCTATGGTCCCAGCTACTTGGAAGGCTGAGGTGGAAGGATCACCTGAGCCCAGCAGGTCGAAGCTGCCATGGCTGTGAGTGTGCCACTGTACTCCAGCCTGGGTGACAGAGTAAGACTCGGATAAAAAAAAAAAAGTTTAATGGAAAATGTTTAATGATGTGAGGAAATACACATGATATACTGTTAAATGAAAAAAAGAAGAATTACTAATAGAGTATGATTTTTTTTTTAAGAAATGCTAGAAGAAAGTACTTCATATGGCTCTGGGTGGTGGAATTATGAGGGCTTTTTAAAAATACCTTTCTAAGCTTTCAAATTTTCTACAACATGAAATTATCTGTATATTATATTATCTGTAATCTAATGAGATGAATTAAAATAAAAAAGACTGAAGCATAAAATAACCCCCCCACCAATAAGCAAGGATTTAAATGAGCTGAAATTTCCTTGTACTGTAAAATGTGCTTTCTTTCCAGATCAACTGGTGAAACTGCAGTCAGTGCTTTTGAGATCGACAAGATGTATACCCCCTTGTTCTTCGCCAGAGTCAGGAGCTACACAGCATTCTCAGAAAGGCCCCTGTAGACCCCTGGTCCAGCCCTCCGTCACTGTTGCATGAATTAAAGTATATAGTGCAGAAGAGCACCTAAGTTATAAATGTACATATATATATGGAATTGGAACTTATTTTAAATTGTTGGAGTTCTTTTAAGAAGAGTATAAATTGATTATTTTTTTTATTTAAAGGATAGTTGATTCTTGGGGTGTTTTGTTTTGAAATTAAAGAATTTGAAATAAGTTGTCTAAGTATATTTATGTTACAGAAAAACCTTATATGAGGTTTAAGTCATGTCTTTTTCAAGCAGATTTCTGAGCAGATTTCTGTCACATAAATCTTCTACCTGAGCACCCTAATATGTATGTAGGTGCATCAGGGGACAACTCCACTGGATAAGCTTTTTATTTCCCGCATGACATAATGTCTTTGCACTCAGGCTAAAAATGTGAAAACCTGTTCTGAATTTGTTTGAAACTGTTTTACCAGTAAAGATCATAAATAAATGTTACTTTCAAGAAAATATGTTTGGATGGCCTTGTTGAAACATGAGAACATTTATTAAACAGCCCTGGGATAACCAGCAGAGACTTAAGAATTGTTGCCTCCAGGTGGGCACAGTGGCACATGCCTGTAGATCCAGCTACTTGGGAGGCTGATGCAGGAGGATCGCTTGAGCCAGAAATTCAAGTCCAGCACGGGCAACAGAGCAGCACCGGCAACAGAGCAGCACCCTGTCTCTAAAAAACAAAGAAAGAAAGAACATTGCCTCATTCCATCATGGTCTTTCCATGTAGCTGCAGACTGTAGATCCCTACACTCTGCCCTTACCCAGGCACCTTACCAGTATTTGACATTCAGTGACAGAGTGAATCCCTCGGGACAGGGACTCTTCAAGCTCAGCCAACAGACTCTTCATTCTTTAGGCAAGAGTAATAGAGGACCATGTCAGCCCAGGCCCAGTGCGTGTCATAGTATGAGAGCTAGGAGGGAGGCAGCCTGAATGTTACCTTTCCACTTAAAGGCGCCCTCCTTACAGTAACAGTCTGCTTAGTGTGTAATTTCAGAGTGTGCCTCTGACAGACCTCTACCTGATTCAGATTTGATTGGATTTGGGTGATTCAAATGCAGCTAAAGCTGAGTTGTCATTCACTTTCAGAAATCAGCATCTGCAGCCACTATTGCTTTCAAGTTCGTATGGACACTGAGAGACACTTCTTAGGTTCCCACAATTCAGTATGGGATAGGTGTGCTAAGAAGCGCACACAGCTCATGGTGTAAAGTGGAAACCCCCACATCCAGCATGTGTACAGAAAGAAGAGAGTTGGTAGGTGGGCCTTTCGCAGCAGTCTGAGAAATGATGTGTTTTTCAAGTTGGAAAAGGGAGAAAAGCCACTTGCCTAAGGTAAGGCAGCATGATTAGGAAATAGTCAAATATAGTTAGAAAAATATTGCTAAGGAAAGAGGAATTTGATGAACTTACTGTTTTGCCGCTCATCCTAGATGAGAGTATCTGTTGCAGACGGCGGATACCAAGTTCAAACTTGGGGACTTCTTTGCAAGCAGTAAAGCAAGTTTCACTTCTTTAGCTTTGAGCTGGAAACAGTAATTTTTTCCAGATTACAGTTTCTTTATATTTAAAGTTGTGTTTTTTAAAAATACAAAATCAACATACATTTATTATGAAAAAATTAAAATAATATAGAGAATTTAAAAATAAAATAATCTGGCTGGGTGCAGTGCCTTTAATCCCAGCACTTTGGGAGGCCGAGGCAAGAGGATTGCCTGAGTTTTGGAACTGGAGACCAGCCTAGGCAATGGTGAGACCTCTTCTCTACAATAAATAAATAAGTTAGCCAGGCATGGTGGTATGTGCCTGTAGTCCCAGCTACTAGGAAGGCTAAGGTGGAAGGATCACCTGCAGCAGATCGAGGCTGCAGTGGCCATGATCATACCACTACACTCCAGCCTGGGAGGCAGAATGAGAGTCTGACTCAAAAAATAAATTAAATACTCTGAACATCTGAAAATAACTAACCGAAAGGGGGTTTTTGCTGTGTGACCTTTTCCTCCTATTCTTTGCAAATCCTACCATAGAAGCCTTTTACCCTTAGGAATGTCCTTCTTGGCGCTATTTGGACATTACAGAAGCCAGATCTATGGAAAGCTGACAGTAGTCTCGATTAACTCTTAAAAGCCAGCAAAGCATTTCCCAGAAATTTCATTTCCTATCCTGTGTGAACTACCTGTGTTCAGGGATGTCCTCGCAGGCCTAAGCACCAGCCTGTCTAGTCACCAGTTCTTCCTGTCTTTCATTGTCCTCCTAGCCTCCTTTCCACACCTTAGTAGAGAGCAAGATACAAATGCTTGGGGTCCTTGGGGGCCAGGGGTGTGGACTCCAAGTATACACCTGGGGCAAAGCATTATTAACCTTGAACCCTCTCTTCCTGGTTCTACTGGCTCTAGAGTAACCACGCTTCACCTTATGGTATTTATCTTTTGACGCTATTCTGTGCATCTCTTAAAAATGGGATGGTCTGGACACAGTTGCTCTTGCCTGTCATCCCATCGTTTTGGAAGGCTGAGGCAGGCATAAGGTAGGGGAGGAATCACCTGAGGCCAGGAGTTTAAGACCAGCCTGAGCAACATAGCAAGCAAGACCTCTTCTTTACAAAAAAAAAAAAAAAAAAAAAAACCCTAAATATTAGTGGATGTGGTGGCACATACCTGTAATCTCAGCTACTTGGGAGGCAGAGGTGGGAGGATCACTTGAGCCCAGGAGTTCAAGGCTGTTCTCAGCTATGATCATGCCCAGTGTACTCTGACCTGGACAACAGAGTGAGGGCCAGTCTCAAAAAAAAAAAAAAGTGAAAATGAAAATTGGGATTATGTTGTGTGTTATCCTTTGTAAGATTGCTTTCTCCTCATAATAATGCCATGTAAGCATTTTGTGACATATTTTCCATGGCTTTATAATCCAACTTTATGTTCCTCTGTACACATTTTGCTTTTCTAATTTAATGCTAGTATAAATGTTTTTGGAAAGAACATCCCTGTGGTTGAATCTTCCCACAAGTCTTGAATTATTCCCTTGGGCTATTTCCAGGAAGTAGAATTACTGAATCAAAGGGTGAATGTTTTTAAATATCTTAAGCATTTTTGGTAAGAACATATGCACTATAGACAAAGTAGAAAATAGATGAGCAGAGAGAAGAAAAGTTTGGTGTAGTAGCTCAAACCTGTAATCCCAGAAATTTGGGAGGCCAAAGCAGGAGGATGGCTTGAGCCCAGGAGTTTGAGACCAGCCTGGGCAACATAGCAAGTACAGACTTTATCTGTACTAAAAAATAAAAAAAGAATTAGCCAGGCATGATGGCACATACCTGTAGTCCCAGCTACTTGGGAGGCTGAGGCAGAAGGATCACCTAAGCCCAGGAGGTCGAGGCTGCAATGGCCATGAGTGTGCCACTGCACTCCAGCCTGGGCAACAGAGTGAGACCAAAAAGGAAGAAAATATAAATCAACTATAGTCACCTCACCTAACCAAATCCAGTACTCATTTTTGGGTGTTAATTGTTCACATAGATGTGTGATTTTTCACTCATATGGTGAAACACAGTCTATCTCCTTTATCTGATGCTTTCATGCTGTGGATCTTAAAAACCGGGCCAGTCCTTTCTCCATGATGGGCGCTGTGTGTTGGCGACAACTCTAGGTCACTTGGCAACTGTGACATATAGGCTAAGGCTCCCCTGGCGACAGAGAGCTCAACTAAGGTCAGAGCAAAACAGGAGCTAGGGCAATACAGTAGGATCCTAGCTTCACAATGACCATCAGTCACGTGACCATCAGAGAGCATCCCCATATCCAAAAGTTATCTCTGTCTTGAGTTATGTATGATGAACAAAACGTGCACATTTATCTCTACCACCTCCTGCAATGCCAGGCTTAGGCTCTCCAGGACAAGGAGAATGAACAGGAGAGCGCTGACAGCAGGTGAGAGGGCAGTGTCAGCAAGCAGAAAGCGGATGGGCCGGTGATATGGGAGCATGGCGCATGGATTCTGGGTTGATGTGCCTGATCCATGTCTTGGTGACTGAGCAAATTACCTAAATTCTCCAAGTCACAACTATGAGTTGGAGAACGTGGTAGCACCTATCCATGGAGTTGGGGGAGTAACTGACCACACTCCACGATAATTGGTTAGGATAACGCCTGTTGAGTTGGTGCTCAATAAATAGTCTGCATACCTATATTATTACTATCATGACTGTTGCTGTTCCAGAGAGACTTTGTGACCTCAGCGGGAAGCAGGGGAAGCTCAAAAGGAAAACTGACTCCACTGCCCTCCTGCTTGAAGGCAAGGCACCACACTGAGACAGCATGGCCCTGTGGGAAGGACTCCCACAACCCTCGGAACTCAATTGCCAGGCTTATACCATCAGGCTGGAACATGGTGGCTTCCTCTCTGGGAAAACAGACCCTCCCATCCCCATCTCCAAAAAGAGAGAGAGATACAGACATTTAGGAGTCTCAACAAAATAGAGCCCTCCCACCCCTCTCAGCAGCAAGTCCCACCCACACATAGAGTTTCAGTCAACTTCTTAGCAGCTCATTTCCGGTTGTCAATAGACAAGCAAGGAACTGCAGGTATTTGAACAGTCTCTAATGTGGAGGACAGAGAAGCAAACTTATTAAGTAAGCAGAGCAGAAGGAAGTGAAGGAAATAGAAAAATAAAAGGAATTTTAAAATCAAAACAAAATTATATACCTTAAGAGAGATGAAAGGAGGAACACATTCATGAAACAAGAACAAGAGACTATAAATAAAAAATAGAAGGCAGAATCTTTGGATATAACAAATATTATAGCGGCATTTTAATTTTTTAAATTAATACAGATAGGGGCTAAGTGCAATGGCTCACACCCGTAATCCCAGCACTTTGAGAGGTAGAGGCAAGAGGATTCCCTGATCTCAGGGTTTTGTGACCCCCCTGGGCAACTTGGCAAGACCTAGTCTCTCCCTACAATAAAAATAAAAATAAAAATTAGCCAGGTGTTGTGGCACGTGCCTTTAGTTCTAACTACTTGGAAGGCTGAGGCAGAAGGATCACCTGAGCTCAGCAGGTAGAGGCTGTGTTAGCCATGAGCGTGTCACTGCATGCCAGCCTGGGTGACAGAGTGAGACTTCGACTCAAAAGAATAATAATTTTTAAAAAAATTAATAGAGATAGAATCTTGCTATGTTGCCTAAACTGGTCTCAAACTCCTGGGCTCAAGCAATCCTCCCAAAGTGCTGGATTACAGGCATTAGCCACCACACCTGGCCATTAGCTAATTTTGTTTAAATGTCAGGTGAAACATAGGATGTTAAAGCTGGAAGTTTCCTTAGGAGTCATTTATCCACCAACTATCCCCATGTGGAGGTGAGACAATGGGGTTCTTGAAAGGTGAGGTTGTTTACCTCAGATGGTAAACTAGGGCCCTCACACACACACACAAAAATTATGCAAAGGGCCTGGCAGTGGTAAGCACTCATTACATTTTAGTCTTAATAATATTCATTAAGAATTTATAAGCCGGGCTCGGCGGCTCAGCCTGTAATCCCATGCCTTTGGGAGTCTGAGGTGAGTGGATTGCCTGAGCCCGCAGGTTCGAGATCCACCTGGGCAGCGAGACCTCATCTCTACAATAAATCAAAAAATCAGCCGGGCGTGGTAGAGAACGCCTGTAATTCCGGCTACTCGGAAGGCTGAGGCGGAAGGATTGCCGGAGCCCAGCAGGTCGAGGCTGCGGTGGCCGGGAGCGGCCACTGCACTCCAGTGTAGGAGACAGAGTGAAACTCCAACTCAAAAAAAAAAAAAAAAAAAGAACTTATAGAGATAGGGTCTATAAGAACTTATGTGGCTGGGCACAGTGCCTCGTACCTGTAACCCCAGCACTTTAGGAGGCCAAGGAGAGAGGATCACTTGAGTCCAGGAGTTTAAGATCAGCTTGTACAACATAGTAAGACCCTGTTCCAACAAAAAAAAAATAGTTAAAAAATTTTTTTTAATTAAAAAAAAATTAGGGGTAACCCCTTCATGTCCCCTCCCACTGTGAGAGCTTTTCTGTCCTCTCACTAAATTCTGCTTTCAAAAAAAAAATTAGCTAGTGTGGTGGCATGCCCAGCTACTCAGGAGGCTGAGGCAGGAGGATCGCCTGAGGCCAGGAATTTGAGGCTGCAGTGGGCTATGATTGCACCACTGTACTCTAGCCCTGGGCAACAGAGTGAAATCTTGTTTTAAAAAGAGAGAGAGAGAGAGAGAGAGAGAGTGGGGGGAGAACTTTTATGTGTTACTGCATTATCACTTATACGTGAAATCGAAAAACATCGAACTCAGGGAAGTAGAGAATAGAATGAGGGTGTCCAGAAGCTGGGGAGAGGACTGGGCAGGGTTGGGAGAGGTGTTAGTCAAAGGTATATCAAACTTCAGTTAGAGAGAAAGAATGCAGGCTACTGATCCATAGCACAGCTGGTGACTGTAATGAATAGCAATGTATATTTCTTTGTTTTTTTTGAGTCAGAGTCTCACTCCGTGGACCAGCCTGGAGCATAGTGGCACACCCATGGCCACCCCAGTGTCGACCTGCTGGACTCCGGCAATCCTTCTGCCTCAGCCTTCCAAGTAGCCAGAACTACAGGCGCGCGCTACTGCGTCCAGCTAATTTTTTATTTTATTGTAGAGACAAGGCCTCGCCAACTTGCCTGGGCAAGTCTTGAACCCATGGGCTCAGGCAATCCACTCGCCTTGGCCTCTCAAATTGCTGGGATTACAGGCTGAGCCACTAAGCCCGGCCAACAATGTATATTTCAAAATTGCCAAAAGTGTGTTCTAAGTATTCTCACCACAAAGGATATGTGAGGTGATATTTATTAATTAGCCTGATTTGCTCCTTCCACCATGTACACCCTGTGTGTACATTTATCAAAATATCACACTGGGCCCCATAAATATATACAATTATTGTTTGTCCATTAAAAATTACAGAGAAAAAAGAACTGATGTGCAAACAATACTTAGCAAAGTTGTCTAAAAAATTTAAGAGCTTATGAGCTAAGTGGGGGTCAAAAGGCTTTAGTTTATATGGGTTGTCTCATGCTCATAACACCCAGGTACTATTGTCCTCATAAGCAAGAAACATGAGGGTAGGAGAGTTTAAATAAATTTGTTCAAGCTAACCCGGGTTACCGAGTGGTGGACAAGGCTAACTCACTCCAGAACCTGCTTATCACCAGAGTCAGGAGGGAAGCCCTGCTCTAAAGAATTCTAGCCACTAGCTCAGCCTGTAATCCAGTGCCTTTGGGAGGCTGAGGTGAGTGGACTGCCTGAGCCCGCGGGTTCGAGACCCACCTGGGCAACTTGGAGAGACCTCATCTCTACAATAAATCAAAAAATCAGCCGGGCGTGGTCGCGCGTGCTTGTAATTCTGGCTACTCGGAAGGCTGAGGCGGAAGGATCGCCGGAGCCCAGCAGGTCGAGGCTGCAGTGGCTGGGAGCGGCCACTGCACTCCAGTCTGGGCGACAGAGTGAGACTCCAACTCAAAAAAAAAAAAAAAAAAATTCTAGCCACAAAGTGGCTCACACTTGTAATCCCAGCATTTTGGGAGGCCAAGGTGGAAGGATTGCTTGAGCCAAGGAGTTCAAGACCAGCCTTGGCAACATAGCGAAACCTCATCTCTAAACAATAAATAATTAGCTGGGTGTGGTGATGTGTGCCTGTAGTCCCTACTTAGAAGGCTAAGACAAAAGAAGTACCTGAATTCAGGTGAGGCTGAATTGAGCCTTGATTGTGCCACAGAGTGAGACCCTGACTCAAAAAAAAAAAAAAGAAAAGAAAGAAAAGAAAGAAAGGAAAAAGGAATCTCAAATATGTTAATAATCCCCACAGGAGCTGGGTCAATGGTATAGAGTCTCCCAGTAAAACTATAATTTGGACCTCATGTGTAATTTTAAAGTTTCAAGAGCTACATCAAACAGGTAAAATTAATTTAAATAATATATCTTATTTTGATTAAATATATAACTTATTTTAAAATATTTTAAATAATATATTCTATTTATATATATAAATAATATATTCGATTATATATAAATATATTCTATTTTATTAAACCCTTGCTTGTCCATTGATAATCAAGAGTGAGTGGCTGCCGGGCTCGGTGGCTCAGCCTGTAATCCTGTGCCTTTGGGAGGCTGAGGTGAGTGGATTGCCTGAGCCTGCGGGTTTGAGACCCGCCTGGGCAACTTGGCGAGACCTCATCTCTACAATAAATCAAAAATCAGCCGGGCGTGGTAGCACATGCCTGTAATTCGGGTACTTGGAAGGCTGAGGTGGAAGGATTGCCGGAGCCTGGCAGGTCGAGGCTGCGGTGGCTGGGAGCGGCCACTGCACTCCAGTCTGGGCAACAGAGTGAGATTCCAACTCAAAAAAAAAAAAAAAAAGAGTGAGTGACTAAGATGTTGACTGAAATTCGGTGTGTGGATGAAACTTGCTAACTGAGAGTTATGGGAGGACCCAATTTTCTTGAGTCCTAAGTGTCTGTATCTCTATATTTTTTTAGGAGGCGGGGGCGGGAAAAGCTGTTTTCTCAGAGAGGTGAAAATATCATTCCAACATTTAATAAATATAAAAATTATTAATGAGATGTTTTTACACTTAAAAAAATTCTAACTCTTTGAACTCTAGAACATAATTTACACTCCCAGCATATATCTTTTATTTTTTGCTTTTGTTTTTAAGATACATGGTCTCACTTTGTCACCCAGGCAGGAGTGCAGTGGTGCGATTATGTCTTTCTGCAGCTCGACTTCCTGGCCCTCTGATTTCAGTCTCCTGAGTGGCTAGAGTTATAGGCGTGTACCACCATGCTCGTTTTGCAAATGTTTTGTAAAGACAGGATCTCGCTATGTTGCCTAGGCTGGTCTCCAACTCCTGAGCTCCAGTAATTCTCCCAAAGCAGTGGGATAACAGGCGTGGGCCCCAGCCCTGGCTCTGGTTCCAGCACACCTCAATTTGCATTAGCTGTGTTTCAAGTGTTCATTACATTTGAAGTGTTCATTACCCTTGTTCATTACAACGCAGCCTTCAACTGTGAGAGTCAGTGGATGGTTTGTGGCAAGTTCAATCTCACACTTCCTCTCCTTGTGTAATTGGCATAGGGACAGGTAAACCGAGCATGGAGCTGATTCTCACTTTTCTTAGGCCCACCGTCTCTGAACACATCTGTTTCCAAAATACTCCACCTTGCCTGTTCTAGCAGTCATCACACCCAGTCTAATTTTGTTTCTGCATGTCAGTACCCTCCATTAAACTGTAGGTTTTTTGAGAACAGGCTTATTTAAAAAAGAAAAAAGAAAAATCCCTGATTTCAAAGCACTCCAAAGAACATGAGAGGCGACAATTCGCATTCGACACCGGACACCACTCCATGGCGCTCCACACTAGCTTCTTCGGGAGAAACGAACACAAGCACTCTCTTGCCACTAGGTGATGCTCTTCTCCCAGGCTTTTTATTGTTGCTCTTCATGGTCAGTGCTGATGGGAGCTAGTTTTCACATTCACAAGATGGGAGCACCCCAATTCTTTCTGTCTGGCCTTCACAGCTACAAGTGACAGGATCTAAGAGTTAAGGTGTGTGTCCAAAAAGAAATGTCATCTTGACTTCAGAGCCCTGACTCCTGCTAACTCTCCAACAACTGGTCAAGAAAGCCTTGTTTTCTTGGCCAGTTTTGTTTTTGCTTTTTAAAATCTGGCCCATTTGTCATGGCTATGTGAGGAAATTTAATATCCTGCTTGGAATGAACAGGAAAAGGATTCTGGAAGGAGTATGAGGGTTTGGGGGGAGCTGAGAGATAGAAGAGAGTTCATCCTGGTCCCTTCCCCTGCACCCCTCTTCCTGTAGTCTCCTGCTCAATGCAGAAATGTTGGGGGGGGTCCCTATTAAGTTCACTCAAAGCTTTCATATTTGCACTGGATTCTTCTGTGAATCCAGAAGACATTTAACAGTGGAGACTCAGACAAGTATGCAAGACTGTTGCAAAAATGCTGGTGATCCCGGCCACCGTGTACATTGTGTATAGCAGATTGAAGAAGGACAGTTGTAGAGATTCCATCAGCAGCACAGACTTCCTCTGGCAAAACAGTTTTTCTGTGCAGACTAACTTTTCCTCAAATCCTGGAACAGCATTCCGCCCAATGTATTATATTCAGGCTGAAGGGGCAGTAAGTTGAAACATGCTATATAAGCAAGGTGATCATATGGTCAATTTACTGTCAAAATCAGGACACTTTTTCATGGAAAGAGTAGTGTTTTTTGTCATTACACTGGGACAACAAGCATAAACTAGGACTTTCCTGAACAAATTGGGATGAAGGGTCACACTCTCTACCAGGCATTGCTAATGCCCTACAATCAGTTTTTTGGCAGACGTAACTTGGAACAAAGTTTTCTTGTTCTGTTCTATTTTCCTTTCTCCTATCAGAAGAGAAAAAATGCATATAGTATTTTCTAATGTATGACGAGTCAAGTGACTGTCATTAGAAGTGCTGGTTAAGAAAGATTATGAGCTGGGCATGGTGGCTCACGCCTATAATCTCAGCACTTTGGGAGGCAGAGGCAAGAGGA
The DNA here is from genome assembly GCF_000164805.1 of Carlito syrichta. Taxonomy (NCBI): domain Eukaryota; kingdom Metazoa; phylum Chordata; class Mammalia; order Primates; family Tarsiidae; genus Carlito; species Carlito syrichta. Next base: position 388,338 of record NW_007247202.1, read on the forward strand.
CTGCCTGAGCTCAGGGGTTTGAGACAGCCTGAGCAACATGAGTCTGAACTCAGTGGATGTGTGTCATGACTGATTGATTAGTGATGCCTGCTCTGGGCACAGGACTGGGGAACATAGGCAAGTATATCACATGATTTTCCTTTGTTCCTCACCCACCAATGGATGAAGCTGCACTTAATACAAGTAAGAATTTGGAAGCCTAGGGCAGGACTCAGCTTTGGGTAACCTAGGGGAAATACATGAAAGACAGTGATGCGCCAATGACTGACACAGAAGGAAAAGTTTGGCAGATCATGGGAAATCCTTGAGAGTATGTCAGACAAACTTCAAAGACTTTCTATGCCCAGAAGTAGCCCTGGAAGGGCAGCGAGAATCAAGGGAAAATTCAGATTACTGGGAAACCCTAAGTAAGTTCACAGCATCCAAGTTAAAGAGCTGATGGAGAGGGAAGAAGGAAAGAATATACGGTAAAGTTAAAGCAAGTGCCCAGCTCTGTCTTTGTTTTATTTTTTATTTGTTTGATTGTTTTGTTTTTAAAGCAGAATTTATTGAGAGGACAGAAAATCTCCCAGAGCAGAGGGGACCCGAGGGCGTAGCCCCCAACTCTGTCTTTGGAAACATTTGTTTAAGAATCACTAGCCTGTTAGCAGCCAAAATAGTCTGGCGCAAAAAAAGCCTTAAATGTCCCTCAATGTAATAATGCTCCTTCTGAAAATTCAGTGGCCTTGCTCTAATTGCTGAATAACATCTCTTTTTTTTTTTTAGCCCTCTTTTCTTTTTAAAATTAAACTGATAGAGACAGGGTCTCACTATGTTGTCCAGGCTGGTCTCAAACTCCTGGCCTCAAGCTATCCTCCTGCATCAAAGTTCTGAGATTACAGGCATGAGCCACTGTGTCCGGCCTGAATGACATCTCAACACATCTATTCTGAGGACTCTGATCTTAGAAGAGAATTAAGGAAAAGTATAGCATGGTTCTTCCTTAATGATAGAGAACAAAAGATGACCTTTATAGGAGACTAGCAACAGCAAATGTCTGTTCCTCATCCTGGAACCCCTACCCCAACTCAACAAGAAATAGCAGTATTTGAAGCAGACATAGTGATCTCAAAGCAGACTCTCCAAGTTAGGAAAAATAATCCTAAAGAACTTGAAGAATCCAGAGAAAAGTAAAGATCAAGACTGGGCTTTGTGCCTGGCCAGGAGCAGTGGCTCAATGTCTATAACCTAAGCACTTTGGGAAGCTGAGGCAGGAGGATCACTTGAGGCCAAGAGTTCAATACAAGCCTGGACAATAAGCGAGACGCTGCCTCTACTAAAACAAAACAAAACAAAAACACACCAGGACTCAGCTTTGGATAACCTAGGGGAAATACATGAAAGACAGTGATGCACCAATGACTGGCACAGAAGGAAAAGTTTGGAAGATCATGGGAAATCCTTGAGAGTATGTCAGGCAAACTTCAAAGTGAGTGCCTGTATGTCAGGCAGACTTCAAAGTGAGTGCCTGTAGTGCCAGCCACTTGGGAGGCTGAGTCAGGAAGATAGCCTGAACACACAATTTAGAGGCTCCAGTGAACCAAGATTGTGCCACTGTACTCCAGCCTGGATGACAGAGTAAAACCCTGTCTTGAAATATATATGATTTTTAAAAAGATAAAATGTTAAAAGAAAGAACACATTTTGGAACAGGCTTTTCTTCTCCTATTGAGATTGTCATTGAGTAGATTTCTCTCAGTGTGAGGATAGCTGCCCACATGGCCACCATGTTGCTTCTACCCTGAGGGTCGGCCATCATGGAGGGGAGCGAGACAGAGCTCTCTCTAATCTTTCAGGCACAGCCAATATTCCTTCGCCATTTCTTCCTTCATTTTCCAGTGGCATGGCAGACTGGAAAGCACTTGTGCATCTTCCAAACTTTCTGGCAAACATTACCAAAGAGTAAAGTTTATAGAACCCAGCTCAGTTTGAAAAGATGTAGGTTCTAGATTCGTTTCTCTCCTGTATTCTCTTTTAGGGAATATATATTTTTCTGATACAAAATTCATATACCCATTTTGGGAAACTCAGAGAGGCTTTAAAAAGAAATTAGGAATTGCCCATAAGCCTACCACAAGAGATAACCACTAATCATATGTGCCAGCCTAACATCTATCGTTGGCTAATAGGCACCCTGAGGTCATCCTCGTCCATATGTGCCGTGGTATGTTAGGAGAATGTTCTTGGTGTCTTGCAAGTTTTTTTTGTTTGTTTGGGTTTGGGGGTTTGTTTGAGTCGGGGTCTCACTCCATCACCCAGGTTGGAGTGCAGTGGCACAATCACGGCTCACCATAGCCTTAACCTCCTGGGCTCAGGAAATCCTTCTGCCTCAGCCTCCTGGGTAGCTAGGACTACAGACACATGCCACTAAACTTGGCTAACTTTTTTGTAGTGACAAACTCTTGCTATGCTGCCCAGGCTAGTCTCAAACTCTTGGGCTCCAGCAGTCCTCCTGCCTCAGCCTCCCAAAGTGCTGGGATGACAGGCCTGAGCCACCGTGCTGAGGCTTTTCTTGCCAGTTTGTCACCAGGAGCAGTACTGGCAAGTTGGGATGGAGGAGGTAGGAGGACAAAATAGTGTCAGCACAATGAGAAATGGAGTCTTGTGGACCGAGTGTGAGCATAGTGTAAATGGAATGCACTGTGACTGTGGATGTGGTAACACTAATGACTGAACTGGGGAATAATTCGGTGAAGGGTCATCTTGTCTGATGTGTCCTGGCAGGTGGATAGGTATTTCACTGATTAGAACCACTGTTTTTCACAGGTTGAGAAACATTATCTTCCAAGGCCTAATTTCCTCATTTGTCGGGCGGTGAGAACTCAGTTTGCACCAGATTCATCGTGTAAAACTTCCCTGCAATCTAAAGATGAAGCAGTGATTTCAAACTGCACAGGGAAGAATTGCCAGCAGTATCTTTAAATCTTAACTTTGGGTGCTACCCCTCAGCTCCACTGCCAGACCAAGTTTCTCTAGGTAGGCAGTGATCCTGTGATTTACCTTGATGGGTAGGGGTGATGGGGGAATGGAGGGAGAAGGGTGGATCCAAGGCTGTTCTGTGATTAGCTCTGTTTCCTGATCATTGAAAAAGTCCCTGGAATTCTCTGCTCAGGCTTGGGAAGATGTGGTCAAGGAAATAATTGTCAGAATGGTACAGACGCTTCAGGAAAAACAGGAGGTGTACTCACCAAGGAAATGAGAAGGTCTTTCTTAGAAAGACTACCCATTTGTAGTTAGTGACTGTTCAGAATTAAAACTATCTCCTTTCAGTTACTCCATAAATGCTTGAGTTGAGGATGGACTTACCTGTGTGCAGAGAAGTCAACCACAAGACTCTCAGGGCTTGGAGGACTGAACTGAGTGGCTGCCTTTCCTTGAGGCATCAGAAGGACAAGGTTTCTTCCTCACTTACCAGGAATAAGGACCTAAGTGGTCAGAGTGGGCCCACCTGGCTTATCTAGGTTAGCTTCCCCTCCTCAGGGTTCTTAAATAATCATATGTGGAAAACCCCTTTTGCCAGAGAAGGTTTTTGTCACAGATTCTAGGGTTAGAACGTGGAGTGGACACCTGTGAGGGACCATAGTATGGCATAGTATGGCTGACTGGGCTGTCTCATGCCTCGCTTGAAGCAAGTTCCATGCCTCGCTTCTGAAACCGCCTTCGGAAAATTAATAAAAGGCCACAAGGTTAGAGTTGTAACGAGAGCCCGAATTTTGTTAAGTTCTAAGTCATAACATGTTTGTTATTTGTCTTCTTTTCTCCTTGACCTTTTCTCTCTCCATGTACCCTAGCCCCGGGGACTGTCTGCAAGATGAACAAACTTGTTTTTCTCTTGAAGAACAATAGGGTGAAAGAACACTGCCTGATGGTATCCAGAAATTTAATCAGCTGACTCCCCCACCCGCATGCATTGTTCACGAGATTTGTAACTTCTCCAATTGCTCCTTTAGATAACGTAAACCTAAGACTGGCGTTTGAGATATTTTTCAGTCTCTGCATTCTGGTAGACCACCTGACCCCTGCTGGACAAGAGATCTGGGACTTCCACCCAGAAACTGACATGGCCCACGAAGACAATCTCCACCACCACCTCCGATTTCAATCCAATCAGGACTCCCAATTCCCTAGCCCCCTGCCCACCAAATCTTCCTTAAAAACCCTAGTCTCTGACTTCCTGGGGAAGTAGATATGAGAAATATCTCCTGTCCTCTTAGCTCAGCTCTACCATACATCCTTTCTCTACCATAACATCTGCTACGTCTCCACTTTTCTAGGCAGTGGGCATAAGAACCTGGGAGGCTGTAACATTTCCAGGGATCCAAAGGCAGGTTATGAGCACAGAATTTTTAGAAGGCATAGCACAATACCAGCACTCGGGCACCCATAATTATACCAGCTAGCTTCATGCATCTAATCTTCCTTCAGCAACCCAGAGACATTTAAGTTTTGCCATTTCCATCTGCCCCCAATCCCTTTCCTCTGGTTGTCCCAGAAATACACACCCCCCCCCAGGCCTGACCTCCTGACAGGAGGGGCTTAAGCCAAGTCCATCCCTAGTTACCCCTTCATGTTCTACCGCTGATAGCAGCCCAGATGACTTAGGGTCAACTGGTGTCTCTGCCTGTTGGCAAGCAATGTGTGGAGTGAGTTGTGCCAATTCCCCTGCCATGTTCACATACTGACTCTCTCAACCCCTCCACAGCCACCCTCCCCATTCTCTCCTAATCACAAGACACTCAGGGCTGTAGATGTGCTTATGAAAAATGAGGATAAAAACGAACATACGCTCACACAGCGTCTTTCATGTGCTGAGTGCGTTACACACACGAACTCACTGAATCCTCACCACCACCCTGCAAAGTAGGTGCAGTTGTCTTTTCTTGCAGGTGAGGAAACTGACACGCAGAGATGTTAACTTGCCCAGTGAGTGGTCGCAGTGGGCTTCACATCCAGGCAGGCTGGGTCCAGAACCTGTGACTTGTACTACAATGCCTCTACTAGCTGCAAGTGAGCAACTGCAATTTGCTTTCAGTGTTCCTCACATCAAACTCTAGGCAAATATACATCCAATGAGAATTTCCTTACTATCACTGGAATTGAAGTGCTTTCTCCTACCTAGCTGTATTTGCACTTCATTTATTTATCTATTAATTTATTCATGAGTCAGGGTCTCACTCTGTTGCCCAGGCTGGAGTACAGTGGCACAATCATGGCTCACCACAGCCTTAACCTCCTGGGCTCAGGCAATCCTCCTTCCTTAACCTCCCGAGTTTCTGGGATAATAGGCATGGGCCACCGGGCCACCAGACTCGGGTAATTTTAAAAATATCTTTGTGGAGGTGAGGTTTCCCTATTTTTCCCGGGCTGGTCTTGAACTCCTGAGCTCAAGGGATCCTTCCGCCTCAGTCTCCCATAGTGCCGGGATTACAAGTGTTAGCTACTGCACCAGGCCTATATTTGCACTTTTAAAGAGCACAGAGCCATCAGGTGTGGTGGCTTAAGCCTGTATTCCCAGCACTTTGGGAGGGTGAGGCGAGAGGGTTGGTGGAGACCAGCCTGGGCAACTTGGAGAGACCTTGTCTCTACAATAAATCAAAAAATTAGCTGGGCGTGGTGGTGCATGCCTGTAGTTCCAGCTACTTAGAAGACTAAAACGCAAGTATCGCCTGAGCCCAGCAGGTCGAGGCTGCTGTGACCATGAGCAGTGTGCCACTGCCCTCCAGCCTGGGCAACAGAGTGAGACTCCCACTCAATCAATCAATTATTCAATCAATCAATCAATAAAAATAAAGAGCACAGAGCCGTATGCACCCTGCCCAGTGGAGCTGGAGTCAGACTGGAAGCCCACAGGTAGAGGTTTGTCTGGTTCTGCCGTTTTACTGGCTGAATGGTTATATGCAAATGACGGGTCATCTCTGAATCTTGGTTTCTTTGTCTACAGAATGGGGATGCAGTAACCATACCAAGCTCACAGGGTTGTAATGAAAATCAAATGACATTAGAAATTTCATTAATTACAACCTAGAGCTAAGGTAGTATGCTTCTTCGAGCACGGGCTTAATGAGGATGAATTTGGGACGAAGACTTAGCTACCACTCCAAGCACAGCCCCTATTTCTCCTGCATAGAAGGCCACCTCTTTGGTTTCCTTCACTGACAGGACCTCACCACCTCTTGCTTGAACCCATAAGACAGTTTCCTGTCAGATGCTCTGCCTTTACTCTGATCCCTGCCCAGTCAAAACACCACCCCTAGGCTAGTCAGTCTGAGGCACAGCCTTGCTCGGTCACCCCCAAGTTCTGACCTTTTATGTCCATGCTCTTTCTGGCAGGGGTGATGAATTCAAATGCCTACAGAGGCCAGGAGGGACCACGAGTGAGTCAAGTGGACCAGGTGTGCCATTAGGGGCAAGCTGGATCCTGTGTGTCTCACCTGAAAGGGAAGCAACTTCTCAGCATCCGCTAAGTGTCTTCATAAGTCCTGATCTTCCCATATTTAAAGAGAAACTGGACGTCTGGCTTGTATGTGAAATGTCCATATATTTTTACACTGACTCAGATTAAAAAGAGAAAAACAGCCCACAACACAGGCCAAATAAAAGCCATCTGCAGGATGAGTGGAATCAGACACTTTTTGACCTTTGGTGTGCAGGCTAAAACTAAAGTCATGAGCTTTGCCTTCTAGGCCTGAAATGATTGGACACTGACCTACCTTCCCAGTCTTACCTCGGCTTGTCCTCAAGGCTCTCTGCTAGCCAAGGATATCTCCCAGGACACCTGGGCACTTCCCTGGCCCACGCCTCAGCTCTGCTGGCATCTGGAATTCTCTTTCGTTCACCTTCCCAGCCCTCCAGTTCCTCCAGCTTCACCTGGAAAATTCTCTTCCTCCTGGAGGTTTTCTCAGATTTAAGCCCAGCCAATGAATAGCCAAATGATTACATACAATCTGCTCTGCCTAGGCTACCAGAGCACTCTCAAAGGGTTGTATTTCACTCCTGTTTACTTTCTGCCATATCCGGGCCTGGCACAGAGAAAGTTGTGACTAGATTCTCTCCTACTCAGTCATATTCGACTTGTCTGCAGAGGCCCCTCCCTGGCTCCTCCCACCACCAACACTAGCTAGGGAGGGCCGGATAGGTGCCAGGTGAATGTCAAGGCTTCCTAAGAGCCTTGATTTTCAGTGACTGTGGAAGGCTGTGGCTAGTTGACTCACTGGGTTTAGATGGAATCCTCGGACCTGCTGCAAGCCACTAAGTATTTCCCTACTCTCTGCAGCTCCTTCTCAGGGTTCCACTTTCTTGGGTGCACGGCAGCATGTCTTAGTTGCATCCTGGGTCACTCTAGGTCTCGGCCAGGAGAGCTGAAAGGACAAAACATACCCTTACCCCGCCTGGTGAGCAGATCCAGGCACCAGCCCTGCTGACTGGCGGAGGGATGCAAGTATCACCTGGAAGCAGGATGTGGTGCCCTGAGGAACTGCACTTGGCTTGGCTAGTCCAAATTAGTACTGCTGTTATCGTGTTGAAATGCTAGAGCCGAGAGGGGACTTCTAGACATTTAGACTAAAGAAGGAAACAGAGGCCGAGAGAAGCATGACTTGTGCATGGACAAGATAACGGTGTGCTCCAGGTGGGATCCAGGACATGTGACGCCAGTACTGGTGACTTTTTCCACTTAGCCGTAGATCTGCTGTTACTACTCGAAATGTTCTGATTAAAACACAGGTGGGGCTGGGTGCAGTGGCTCATGCCTATAATCCCAGCACTTTGGGAGGTCAAGGTGGGCGGATTGCTTGAGCCCAGGAGTTGGAGACCAGCCCGGGCAACATAGGAAGACCTCGTCTCTAAAAAAATAAAATAAAATAATTAGCGAGGCATGGTGGTGTGCACCTGTAGTCCCAGCTACTTGGAAAGCTGAGGTGGAAAGATCACCTGAGCCCAGGAGTTTGAGCTGCCATTAGTCATAATAATTGTGATCATGTCACTGCGCTCCAGCCTGGGCAACAGAGTGAGACCCCGACTCAAATAAAACAAAACACAACAACACAGGTGAAATATTTCCAGGCCACATTTTGCCAAAACTCCCTTTTGCAGCTGTGCTAACATGGGTTTTTGATTTGTCTTGTCCTTTCTGCCTCTGTGAGTGCAGCATTTGGAGCACCTTGGTGGCATTTTCTTAGAAGGAAGATGAAGTTCATAATTTTGTCCTTCTTTTGTGGCTGCATAATATCCCATCATGTATACATACCACATTTTAAAATCCAGTCCTCCTTTTTTTAAAAAAATTTTATTATAAAGATGTGGGGTACAATTCAGGGTTAGGTATACAAACATTGATTATGCAGGTACCTTTGTTGATGAGGTATGCCCCTCCATCCCCTAGCAGTTTCCCTCAACTGCCAATCCCACCCTCCCTCCCCTGACATTTTCCCATTACTGCCAAACGCTTTCCTATAGTATTATAAGTGTTCACGGTCCTTCTTGAATGGACTTAGAGGCTATAATACTGAATGATCTATCACAGAAACAAAGAACCAAGTATCCTATGTTCTTACTCATAAGCGGAACTTGAAAAACTATTGTTGCCAGGCTCAGTGGCTCAGCCTGTAATCCCGCACCTTTGGGAGGCTGAGGTGAGTGGATTGCCTGAGCCTGCGGGTTCGAGACCCACCTGGGCAACTTGGCGAGACCTCATCTCTACAATAAATCAAAAATCAGCCGGGCGTGGTAGCGGGCGCCTGTAGTTCCAGCTACTTGGAAGGCTGAGGCGGAAGGATCGCCGGAGCCCGGCAGGTCGAGGCTGCGGTGGCCGGGAGCGGCCACTGCACTCTAGTCTGGGATACAGAGTGAGACTCCAACTCAAAAAAAAAAAAAAAAAAATTAAAAAAAAAGAAGAACAATGAATGACACGTGTCTGCGCTCCTTCACACATTTCAGACTCCTAGGGAAACATTTGTCGCAGGAGTGTCCAAAATGAGAAAACATTCACTGGGAATTTGCTGCCATGTGTCTTGCTCTGCTCTCTGTCATAGCTTGTGAAGGGGAAGAGAAAATAATTATCCTCAGCCCTCATAAGTTCATAATTGGGACAGACTTCTGCAGCAAAAGAGAGATTAACAAGAGAAAACCAAGCATGTGTGGGTGTTTTGTTTGCTTTTGAGTCAGAGTCTTACTCTGTTGCTCAGTCTGGAGGGCAGAGGCACGATCACAGCTCACTGCAGCCTCAACTTCCTGGCTCAGGCGATCCTTCCACCTCCCTCCTGAGTAGCTGCGACTACAGGTGTATGCCACCATACCCAGTTTTGTTTTGTTTTGTTTTGTTTTGTTTGTAGAGACAAGGTCTTGCTGTGTTGCCCAGGCTGGTCTTGAACTCCTGGGCTCAAGTAATCCTCCTGCCTTGGCTTTCCAATGTGCTGGGATTACAGGCATGAGCCACCACACCCAACCAAGCAAGTTTATTAATGTGTGTATGCACATCACGTGGAAGAAACCTCAGTGAAAAATAACTTGAGACAGTGGTTTAGGAGTCTGTCTTGTATAGGATATCTATCAAAGAATCATGCATTTTAGAGAGGTGCCAAAAAAAAAGGAAAGCAGTCCTAGGCTTCAAAAGGTGGACAGCTGTGGGAGGTGAATATGTAGGAGGTGAAGTGGACTCTATACACCGCTGGAGTAAAGTCTGCTCACAGTTTCTCAAGGGCCACCACTGTGCTGAGAAAGGGTTTTCTCCAGCAAGGAAGAATTGACTTCCTTTCTTTAGGTGAGATGGGAAAGGAAGGATAGAAAGACCTCTTGTCTTTGAAAATCTGTCCTGTTTTTCGATAAACAGAAGGAAGACAAGAGAACCCTACCCCTACATCCAAATTGTCTTCATATTTTGGGGAGGCATATTCTGGTCTCCCACACTTGCCATGCTTCCCTAGGAACATTCCAATGAGGAAGAGCTGCCATTTAGGTTAAGAAAAGACATTTTACACTTATACTATTTTTTTTCCCCAAAATAAGTGATTATTCTGGCAGGGTGTAGTAGCTCACGCCTGTAATCCCAGCACTTTGAGAGGCAGAGGTGAGAGGACTGCCTGAGCCTGCGGGCTCGAGACCAGCCTGGGCAGCTTGGCGAGATCTCGTCTCTACATTAAATTAAAAAAAAAAAAAGGTTGTGGTGCACACACCTGTAGTTCCAGCTACTTGGAAGACTGAGGTGGAAGGATTGCCTGAGCCCAGCAGGTTGAGGCTGCAGTGGCCATGAATAGCGTGCTACTGCACTGCAGCCTGGATGACAGAGTGGGATTCCAACTCAAAAAAAAAGAGAGATTATTTTGTTTATTCTCAAGTCCACCATGGGAATCTCTGCTGAAGAGAGAGTCAGTATAGGAAGGAATCTATTGAGGTGCTAAGACAGTATCATTATCTTCATTTTACAGATAAGGAAACTGGAGGCTCAGCACGGTTCAAAGTTTTCACCAACTAATTTTCAGTCAAATAAGTAGGCCAGGTGGTGTGCTAGGTTCTGGAGGTACAATGGTGAGCAAAACAGACAGTCCCTGCCCCTAAATTTCTTCCAAACTAGCAGGAAAGAGACTGTTGATAAGTTATTTGAAATTGAAAGGATCAGAATATGCCACTTTGACATAAGGGCTGCTTTGAGCTGAAGGCTATTGAGAAAGAACAGACTTCATAAAAAAGCTCTCTACTTTCCCTCTATTTGCTTAAAATCAGGGCATACATCTTTCTTTGTAAAGGTGTCCCCCTCCCCCATCTCATACCAGGAAGGGCAGAATGACTCTGAGTCATCAGTGATGACTCCAGACTCTAGACTCTCCAGCCCAGAGATGGCACCAAAAAGGAGCTATACAAAAAAAACCTTACTAAAATAACACATCTTTCCATCAGCTCTCCTGTATATTTACCTTCTCACAATTTACTGCCCTTAGAAGCTCAAAACACTTTTCCTTTGTCATCTCTCCACTAATTTATCTACCTTTGTTAAAATAGTATATAAGCCTCCGGGTCTGGTTTTCACTTTTCTGTGAGCTCCCCCATATGCATTTGAAATAAACATTTTACTCCTGTTAATATGTCTTTTGTCAGTTTAATTCCCAAGGCCTCAGCGGTAGAATTTAAGAGAATGGAGGCCAAAGATTTTTTTCCTCCCCCACAAAGCCTCTTAAGGGCACTTAGTCTCATGCCCTTTCTGTTTCTCTAGGATATTAATACCATTCGTTTGAGTCATCAGTGAATGACATTTCTCAGGTTGTTTGCTCAATGCTCAAATGCTCCTTTTACTCAATCCTGACCTCATCACTATCCTACACGTGCTTTATTTTGTGAGGCAGGGCTAGAGATCTCATTCTTTACGGCCACCATTTCTCAGGTTTCTTAGCATCATCTTTTAGGGCCAGTAGCCCAAAGCAAGCTGTTCAGCCATATCTCATCAACATTGTGATTTATGTGTCTCAGCCCAAGGAAAACAGAAGCCAGAGAGACAGAAAGCTTCAAAGGATGTTTTGTTTACAATACGATGACAATGACGCAAACAAACAGGCTTTGATGGTTTCTAAGAAATGCCAAACATTTTTAAGAAGGCTATCATTTAAAGTCAGCCTTTGACCTCTATTCACCCCAAGCATGTTTCTACATCCAGGCCCAGAATTCTTCACCTCAGCCCAGAGTGCTGTGTCACTATTTTAAGCCCGGGTGGCTTGTGCTACCACAGAAGCCATAAAATCCAGCAGCAGATACTACAACTAGAGTGAGAGATAGAATGACAACTGATATGCAAAAGTATGCATTTATTGGAGCTTTGAGAATTTAAAGAATTCTTATTTCCAAGTATTACAGAGGCAACCTCAATAAATGTCACTGGATGTTGTGAGCACCCGACCACAGTCTCTAAGCACTGTGTGACAGATGTAACCCAGGTGGCAATAGGCTCATATGCTTGAATCTCAGGCATGGTTGGTCACTTAGCAGTTTGTCCTGAAGTCTGTTCCATCTGCTATGGGACAGTCCCTCTTCTTTCTGCTCCTTGAGCCAGAGGTGGTCAGGAGCTCTATGAGGGTTGGGTGCAATGGCTTATATAGATAATGCCAGCATATGGGAGGCCAAGGCAGGAGGTTCGTTTGACCTCAGGAGTCTGAGACCAGCCAGGGCAACAGAGCAAAAGCTCATCTCTACAAACATTTAAAAAAATTAGCCAGGCATGGTGGTGTATACCTGTAGTCCTAGCTACTCAGGAGGCTGAGGCAGGAGGATGGCTCGAGCCCCAGAGGTCTAAGCTGTGGTGAGCCATGACTGTGCCACTGCACTCCAGCCTGGGTGACAGAGTGAGACCCTGACTCAAATAAATAAATAAGCAAACAAACAAATAAATAACTCAATGAGAGTGAAATAGAACCCTTCCATGACTGGGATACAGGTGTGTACAAATATGCCTGAGAGACCTGAGGACAGTGGGGAGGCTGTAGGGAGGAACAGTAGGGATCCTAGGGGGGAAATCTCCATGAATGCTAAGGAGTATGGCAGAAAGGCCACCAGCTTGGGCAACAGAGCGAAACCGCGTCTCTACAAAATAAAAAATAAAAAAAATTAACCGGGCATGGTGGCGCATGCCTGTAGTCCCAGCTACTTGGGAGGCTGAGGCAGGAGGATTTCCTGAGTCCAGGAGGTTGAGGCTGCAGTAAGCTGTGATTGTGCCACTCCAGTCTGGGTGACAGAGTGAGAACCTGACAAGAGAGGGAAAGACAGAGACAGAGAGAGAGACAGAGACAGAGAGAGAGAGAGAGAGAGAAAGAGAGAGAGAGAGAGGATAGACTCGGCACGAAAAAACTGAGGGAAGCAGCACACCCCACCCACCACTCCTGACTCCTGCCTCTGATCTGGCCTTCTAACCAGAGTGGATGTCACCGGGGCCCAAACGTCTCTGCAGTAGGACTCAACTGAGAAAAGCTGTGTGCGAGGAGAGGCTCCGTACCAATCCTAGGTGGGATTGCTGAGTACCAGTGACCAGGAGCAGGCGGTGAGAGTAGCCAGGTGCCAATGATACTCCACACCGTAACGGTGTCAGAGGTCAGAGCAGGTTAGCATCCCTGTGCTGCTGGGAATGCCCACAGGCCAGTGTAGAAGAGGTGTGGACAAGGGCCCTAGGCTCCCAAGTCAACTGGCCGAGGAGCATCAGGGCGAGTGCACAGAGAAGGCAGTGGGCAGGTCAGCCGCAGCAGAGCAGACAAAGGTGCCAGGAGCTGCAGATGGTAGCTCTGATTGTCTGTGAGCCACCCTCTCCTCACCCTCCTTCAGGGCTCCCGGCTCAAGAAGCAGCAGGAAGCTGGATGCCACAGCAGAGAAGGGTACACTCCAGGACAAACTGCCAAAGTGATCTTCTTAGTGGCATTTCCTGGAGGCCACATGTCTCCTTTACCCATGAGCAATTCCTCCTCCTACCAAAGGTTTTGGGCATCACTGAGTTTCAAGAGAACATCAGCTTGGAGCACAACTGCCTGGGTTCCAGTCCTGGCTTTGCCAAGTAATAAACTAAATGCTGTTGGGAAAACTAGTTCTTTCTGAGTCACAGTTTTATCACTTGTTAAATGGGAGTGATGATACCAGCACTCACCGCATAGCACTGCTGTGAATTTTAAATGAGCAAATGAATATATAGCCCTTAAAAGAGAAACTGGCATGTAGTAGGTGCTCAGTAAATGTGAACCACCGGCTAGAAAACAACCAGGGCCAACATGATGGTATACAATTTAAGGATTACCCACAAAGCACACACCAGTTCTAGCATATTTCCTTATCATCCTGCTGTGACAGATTTTGCATTTGAGTCCCTCCAGGCCTGGATTTTCTCCTAAAGGCCTCTGCTAGGATGAAATCATTAAATCTCGAGAGAGTAACTTGTTCAAACCCTGTAGCAGAAAACTGGACAGAGAGGGTAGTTTTTACAGAGGTAGAGACTTGTGGGAAGGTTCCTGGGTCCTAGAGAGAGGACACATCAGACTGGATCCAAGGACACACAGGTGGGAGGACTTAGAAAAGGAAAGGGACTGAAAATAATTTTGAAAGGAGATGAATTCATATGGTTAAAAAACAACTCTCTCTCTCTCTCTCACACACACACACACACACACACACACACCCCACACCTGGTTTCCTATGTATCCATCTAGTTTCTTTATGCATAATCCAGCAAATAAGAATGTAATGTAAGGCTAAGTGCACCTGTAATCATAGCTACTTGGGAAAATTGCTTGAGTTCAGGACCAGCCTGGGCAAAATAGCAAGACCCTTTCTCAAAACAAACAAATTGTATAATGCAGCTAGTATACAATGTATACTGTAATGTGAACTCTTTTTCATTTTTCATGTATAATGCAGCTCATATACAATGTATACTGGCTTTTTGTCTTTTTTTTTCTTTTATTTATTTATTTATTTTTTGAGTCAGAGTCTACTCTGTTGCCCAGGCTGGAGTGCAGTGGCACACTCATGACCACCGCAGCCTCGACCTGCTAGACTCAGGTGATCCTTCTGCCTCAACCTTCCAAGTAGCTGGAACCACAGGTGTGTGCCACCATACCCTGCTAATTTTTTGATTTATTGTAGCAATGAGGTCTCGCCAAGTTGACCAGGCTAGTCTTGAACTCCTTGGCTCAAAGTGCTGGGATTACAGGTGTGAGCCATCACACCTGGCTCTTTTTTTCTTTTAACAATATGTCTTGGGGCTCTTTCCATAATAGTATATAGAGAAGTTTTTCATGCTTTTCCACAGCTGCATACTATTCCATCAAATGGTAGTATCATCATTTAATTAGCTGGTCCCTATTGATAGATATTTGGTATATTTTTATTTATTTATTTTTATTATAAAGATATGGGGTACAATTCAGGGTTAGGTATACAAAGGTTGATTATGCAGGTACCCTTGTTGATGAGGTATGCCCCTCCCTCCAGCAGTTTCCCTCAACTGCCAATCCCACTCCACTCCCCAACAGTTTCCCACTACTGCCAATCACTTTCTTATAGCATTATAATTGTTCAAGGTTCGCTTATGAGTGAGAACATATGGTACTCTGTTCTTTGTCTCTGTGATAGATCACTGAGTATGAATAACTCCAAATACATCCAAGTTGCTGTGAAGTCCATATGTTTGTCTTTCTTTATGGCTGCATAATATTCCATTGTGTAAATATACCACATTTTTTTAATCCAGGTCAGCTTCAATGGGCAACATGGTTGGTTCCATGTTTTTGCTATTGTGAATAGAGCTGCAACAAACATATGTGTGCAGGTATCTTTTTTGTAGAATGATTTGAGTTCCTCCAGGTATATTCCCAATAGGGGAATTGCTGGGTCATATGGAAAGTCAATTTCTAGTTCTTTCAGAAATTGCCACACTGTCTTCCAGAGAGGTTGTACTAGTTTGCATCCTCACCAGCAGTGTAGAAGTGCTCCTTTTTCTCCACATCCTCACCAGCATCTGTTGTTTGTTTTATTAATGATGGCCATTCTTACTGGGGTTAGGTGTTATCTCAGTGTGGTTTTGATTTGCATTTCTCTGATGATGAGTGATACTGAGCACTTTTCATGTGTCTGTTGGCTGCTTGTATGTCTTCTTTTGAAAAGTGTCCATTCATATCTTTTGCCCACTTTTTAATGGGACTGTTTGCTTTTTTCCTTTCGGTGCATTTGAGTTCCTTGTAGATCCTAGATGTTAGACCTTTGTCAGATATACAGTTGGCAAATATTTTTCCCATTCTGTGAGCTGTCTCCCTGCTCTCTTGATGGTTTCTTTTGCTTTGCAGAAGCTTGTTAGTTTGATGAGGTCCCACTTGTCTATCTTATTTTTTAAGGTTTTGGCCTTTAGGGTTCTGAATAGGGATTGGTTGAGTTCCAATTTCCATAAGGATGTCTCCTGCGTTTTCGAAGATTCTTATAGTTTGAGGTTTTACATTTAGGTCTTTGATTCATTTAGAGTTAATTTTTGTATATGGTAATAGGTAGGGGTCCTGTTTCAATCTTCTTCATGTGGTCAGCCAGTTTTCCCAGCACCATTTACTGAATAGGGTCTCCTCTCCCCAGTGGTTGTTGTTGGAGGCTTTGTCAAAGATGAGTTGGTTGAGGAACTGAGACTTTGCTTCCAGAATCTCTATCCTGTTCCATTGGTCTATGTGCCTGTTCTTGTAGATATTTGGTATATTTTTAATCTTTTGCTATTCAGAGTGCTGCGAAGGATAAACTTGTATACTCATCATTCACACATATGCCAGTATATTTGCAAAAAAAATCTCAAAAGTAAAATTATTAGAGCAAAGGGCAAATCCATTTGTTATTTTGATAGATATTACCAAATTTCCCTCCCTGTGGCTGTACCAATTAATATTCCCACCATCAATGCTGCTCGGCTGTATAATCAAAGTTTTAGGTTGTTACTAATTTGGTAGGTGAAAAAGGAATCTTGGCATAGTTTTACCCTGTGTTTCTCTGATCATGAATAATCACATGCTGAAAAGATTTTGAAGGTGATCTTGAATGAGAATATGGATGAAATCAAAGACAAACCTGCGTGACTCACAAGTCTATTTAGTCTAGCCTTGAGCACAATGACTTGAGGCAGCAAACACTCCTGCTGTTTGCCCTTCAAACAAAGACTGCCTTGAATATGTTTACTAAAAGTGAAAAGCTTGGTGGCTCAGCCTGTAATCCCGCGCCTTTGGGAGGCTGAGGTGAGTAGATTGCCTGAGCCTGCGGGTTTGAGACCCACCTGGGCAGAGAGACCTCATCTCTACAATAAATCAAAAAATCAGCTGGGCGTGGTAGCGC
>NW_007247202.1:405774-407263 GCF_000164805.1 Carlito syrichta
ACCTAAACACACACACACACACACACACACACACACACACACACACACACACACACACGGCAGTACTGAGTGACAGTTTGGTGGCCCAAAGTCTGGTTTAAAGGCTTATGCTTTTGTTCTTTTGTGTTTTTTTGAGTTGGAGTTTCACTCGGTCGCCCAGACTGGAGTGCAGTGGCCGCTCCCGGCCACCGCAGCCTCGCCTGCTGGGCTCCAGCAATCCTTCCATCTCAGCCTTCCGAGTAACCAGAATTACAGGCACGTGCTACCACGCCCGGCTGATTTTTTGATTTATTGTAGAGATGAGGTCTCGCTGCCCAGGCGGGTCTCAAACCCGCGGGCTCAGGCAATCCACTCACCTCAGCCTCCCAAAGCGCGGGATTACAGGCTGAGCCACCGAGCCCGGCTTATGCTTTTAACTAACCACTACTCTCTACTGTCTGTTAGGTATCATTGTAAGTGATTTGACATTACAGAACCCAGTTTTCCTGTTAAATGAGGAAAACAACACTTTCTATGTCATCATTTTGAGGATTAAATAAAGTACTTTTTATAAAGCACTTGACAAAATGAAAAGTTATCAGAGTATTTAACCTCTCCTCCCAACCTTCACAGAAAACTTTCAACATCTCAAAGTGGCGTTTCAACCACTTGTGGACTCCAGTTCCCCAAAGGAATGTTCTCCAACTCCCTTACGACTAAATCCAAAGATCTAAGGTCTTATAGAGAACATATGAAGAGTCTCAGCTGACAGGGAACTAGATACAAGCTGTTTACTCTCCTTAGAAAAGAGGACAACATTGTTTCTGTTGTACTCACAAGGAAAAAATTTGCTGACATGAATTCCCACAAAAAGTGCATGAAGAAACAAGAACTCACAGGCTTTTAGATCTCACCCTGCATCTAACACCCTATGTCTCCAGGTTACCAAAACACCCTGTGTCTCCAGGTTACCATCCAATACTGTATTTTATTTTATTCTATAAAGAACATAGGTTCCTTGTGACAGATAAAAAATTCCCAGGGCTTGGCAGAGGAAGGCTTAGCAGAGATTTCTCAAATAATTTTTTATTAGCAAGGCAATAGATAGCTAGGAAAAGAACCCCGTGGGACATGCATCTTCTCTCTTGGTCAAGGAAAAATAGTCGTGGAGGTGGCCTCTATGTATATATTTGCAGGATGAGCCAACAGACCTCTAAAATCATCTAGGACCAGACGCCTTCTCCTCTTTTCACAGGACAATGCTCTAATTTTGAGGGAGGAATTCTAGAGAGAATCGGAGCTTTATTCTTTTTGTTTTGAACATCAGAATGAGAGTTTGGGAGGGTTCTGGTTTTAAAACTCATCCCACCTTTTCCCCGCCATCACCACATGCAACTGTTTAGCATCCAATCTATCACCCCAATCCTCCCCTTACACCACTTTGGAATGGTCTCTCTCTCTCTCTCTCTCTCTGTCTCTCTCTCTCTCACACACACACACACACACACAC
>NW_007247202.1:407899-413777 GCF_000164805.1 Carlito syrichta
CACGCCTGTAGTTCCAGCTACTTGGAAGGCTGAGGCGGAAGGATCGCCGGAGCCCAGCAGGTCGAGGCTGCGGTGGCCAGAGCGGCCACTGCCCTCCAGTCTGGGCGACAGAGTGAGACTCCAGCTCAAAAAATATATATATATATGGCACTAACATGTAGAAAAACATGGAAGCACAGCTGCTGTTACTCTTCAAATATAAGCACAAATGTATGTATGTTTACTGACATCATTAAAAATATGTGTGGCCCTTCACGGGAAATTAGATGAAGCTGAAGACCATCATACTAAGTGATCTATCACAGCAACAAAGAACAGAATACCGCATGCTCTCACTCATAAGTGGGCACTAAACAATAATCACATGAACACAAGGGAGAGATCGGCAGTCGCTGGGCACTGCTAGGAGTGGAAGAGAGTAGGGTGGGGGACACATGACCACACAAAGGGTACCAGGTGCACTACCAGGGGAAGGAGGGCTACCTGGAAGCCCAAACTTCACCTGTATGCAGCCTACCTATGTAGTTAATCCTAACTTGTACCCCACACTGCTATGATAAAATAAAATAAAATAAAAACACGTGACAAGCACTTTGGAAGGCTAAGGTGGGAGGATTGCTTGAGCCCAGGAGTTTGAGACAAGCTTGAGCAACATAGCAAGACATTGTCTCTACAAAAACAAAAAACAGTTGTGGCAAATTAACATTAAGAGTTCATCATTTAATGCTTCGGTTTCCTTTTTGTTATTTTTAACTTTTCAATCAAAAACATTTGTCTATGGTAAAAAAAAAAAAATAATAATAATGATGCTGGGCTCGGTGGCTCAGCCTGTAATCCCATGCTTTGGGAGGCTAAGGTGAGTGAATTGCATGAGTCCGTGGGTTCGAGACCTGCCTGGGCAACTTGGCGAGACCTCATCTCTACAATAAATCAAAAATCAGCCGGGCGAGGTAGCGTGCGCCTGTAGTGCCAGCTACTCGGAAGGCTGAGGTGGAAGGATTGCCGGAGCCCAGCAGGTCGAGGCTGTGGTGGCCGGGAGCGGCCACTGCACTCCAGTCTGGGTGACAGAGCGAGACTCCAACTCAAAAAAAAAATTAAAAATTAAAAAATTTTAAAAAATGATACACACAAAGAGTTTATACTAAAATGTACTGTCCCTCCCCTAAAGTTTTTCCAAGTCATTTTAAACCTATTCTGATTTTTATTTTTCCAAGGTAACCCTGATCATTCTAAATCACATGCTTATTTCTTTATTTTTTAATTTATCAAATGTGGTTCTCTACTGATTGCCTGGGAATTAAAAATCGGGTTTTGGAGACACTTCTTATCAACAAGGGTGCCTGAACGAAGCATATTTGTATGCCTAACCCTTAACTGTACCCCACAATATCATAATAAAAAACAATGATTATAAAAAAAATAAAAATAAAAATCAGGTTTTATCTCACTTGACATTGCCACTCCTTGCATCCTCCTTTTCTTGACTTTTGGCAGTCGCATGTTGTTCTGTGATTGTTCTCCATGCTTCTGCTAGATGTCTTTGCTACTTGAAATAACATATTAAGCCACTGCTTCTTTATTAGTCCATCAACATTAGTTACCATCTCTTAATTCCCTCCCAAAGATGTGTTGATCCTACCCACATCCTCTTCCACTTTTTTTTCTTTTACCTCTGTCAACTAATCCTTTACCACAGCTATGTTCCCTTCTGTCACTTTTATGGGGTCTTCTGTATTTCGTCTGTGGTTAATTTTAAAAGTTGAAACTCAGTTATGGTGTCTCTGTAAGTAGCTTACTACACAGCCACAGTGCAGGCAAGGATCATCTTTCTCTGTCTATGACTCTGAAGTTTCCAGCATCAAGATCAAAAGTCAAACTTTAAGGTACCTTTAAATCTTTTTTTCCTGTCGCCCAGACTGGAGTGCAGTGACTGCTCCCGGCCACCGCAGCCTCGACCTGCTGGGCTCCGGCGATCCTTCCGCCTCAGCCTTCCAAGTAGCTGGAACTACAGGCGCGCGCTACCACACCTGGCTAATTTTTTGATTTATTGTAGAGATATGGTCTCGCCAAGTTGCCCAGGCGGGTCTTGAACCCGCGAGCTCAGGCAATCCACTCGCCTCAGCCTCCCAAAGTGTGGGATTACAGCCTGAGCCACCAAACCCGGCTGGTGCCTTTAAATCTTAGCCTCCAAAATGCAAGGACAACAAGTGCTTTTAGGGGAATGACCATGTTCTATATCTTGACTTTGGTGGGACTTCATTGTAGACACTTGTACAATGGTCAAAACTCTACACACTTAAAAATGAGTAAATTGTATTGTATGTCAACCGTACTTCGACACAGGTGATCTTTATAATTTACTGAGAGAATGGGCTGGGTGTGATGCCTCACACTTGTAATTCCAGCACTTTGGGATGCCAAGACAGAATGCTCTTTTGAGCCCAGGAGTTCAAGACCAGCCTAGGCAACATAGCAAGACCTCGTCTCTACTAAAAATTTTTAAAAATAGAATTAGCCAGGAATGGTGGCTTGTGCCCATGCCCAGTTACTCAGGAGGCTGAGCGGGGAGGATCACTTGAGCCTAGGAATTTGAGGCTGCAGTGAGCTGTGATTGTGTCACTACACCCCAGCCTGGGAAACAGAGAGAGATTCCTGACTAAAAAAACAAACAAGCAAACAGAAACAAAGCAAAATGAAACAAACAAAAAAATGAGAGAGAGAAAAGGAAAGAAAAAGAAAAATTACTGAGAGAATTGAGGACGGGAGTGGTGGTATGTCCTAAATCCTAATTTATGACCAGAACACAATGGATGTATAAAACTGAAAAACAAGTGTAAAATCATGTTCTCCAGTAACATAAAGGCAAGTACAAGGAAACAGCTCAAGAGTTAAAAAGCAGAAACTTTTTGGGGCATGGGGGACAGAACTTGGGAGCAGAGACAGCTGTTGTTCATAATAAGCTTTGTGGTACCATCTGATCTTTAAGCTACATACATGTGCCTGCTTTGATAAATATCAAGAGTATCGTTCTTTAAAGTGAGAAAAAGTTTGGGATAACAGGGTGCCTAATCTAGTGGAGATAAAATGTTTGCAATGCCCCATAAGCCTTAGATCAACAGAAATTTCTCTCTAGACAATTGCAGTTTCTTTAGCTCTTTCAGTGTATTTTGGGTGAGAATAAAGAAATGTATTGCAGCAATGAAAATAACAAATTAAGGCGACACACAACAATATGATGACTCTTATGGAAGCAATGTTGAGCAGAAAAGACCAGATAAGAGAATGTGCACTAACTCAGTGGGGACTATTCTGGCATGTCCTTATGACAATTTATGGACTATACATTGTTTGTGCACTATGACCAGCACATTCTTCTGTATGTATGTTAAACAGTACTTCAATCTTTCTTTAATGCATACTGTGATTCTATCTGTTATGTTATGTAAGGGAATACCAAACTATAGTTTAGGCACACATACAAAGGCAGTAAAAAAATAAAAATAAAAGAGCCAGTTCAGGCCAGGTGCGGTGACTCACACCTGTAATCCCAGCACTTTGGGAGGCAGAGGCGAGAGGACTGCCTGACCTCAGGAGCTCAGGAGTTGAAGACCAGATGGCAAGATCTCATCTCTAAACTAAATTTAAAAAATTAGCCAAGTGTGGTGGTATGTGCCTGTGGTTCCAGCTACTCGGAAGACTGAGACGGAAGGATCACCTGAGCCCAGCAGATTGTGGCTGTGGTGAAGGTAAGCATGCCATTGCATTCCAGCCTGGGCAGCAGAGTGAGACTCCAACTCAAAAAATAAAAAATAAAAATAAGTAAATAAAGAGCCAGTCTAGTGATCACCCTTGGGATCCAGGGAAATAGATGCTTGAGGTAGGAATGGGAGGGACTGGGAAGCCCCTGCAGGGGACCTTCTGCTGTGCCCATGAGTTCTATTTCTTGCCCTGGATGGTGCTTATACAGGCATTTGCTTTACAACTCTGCTGAACAGAATATATAGAAACCCAAACTTCACCCGCATGCAACCTACTTATGTAGTAAATCCTCACTTGTACCCCATAATTCTAAAATAAAATAAAATGCAAAACAAAAGTTAGACTGAATATATAAGTATTTTGCACTTTAGACAAATGAATGTATGAAATTCAAGCTGATCTTAATGCTTATCAGTAGAGGACTATTTAATTATAATCTCCATGTAAAGTATTGTGTACTGTTAAAAATGAGGCAGCTGGTCAGACATGGTGACTCATGCCTGTAATCCTAGCACTTTGGGAGGCTGAGGCAAGAGGACTGCTTGAGCCCAGGAGTTTGAGACCAGCCTATGCAACATAGTCAGACTTCATCTCGACAAAAAAATAAAAATAAAAAAAGCTGGGCGCAGTGGCTCATATCTGTAATCCCAGCACGTTGGGAGGCAGAAGTAGGAGGATTGCCTGAGCCATGGGTTCGAGACCAGCCTGGGCAACTTGGCGAGACTTCGTCTCTACAATAAATAAATAAATAAACCACAGGGTGGTGTGCACCTGTGATTCCAGCTACTTGCAAAGCTGAGGCAGAAGAATCACCTGAGCCCAGCAGGTTGAGGCTGTGGTGGCCATAACCATGCCACTGCACCCCAGCCTGGGTGACAGAGTGAGACTCTGGCTCAAAAAAATCAAAAAAATTAGCCGGATATGGTGGCATGACTTGTAGTCCCGGCTACTCGGGAGTCTGATGCAGAAGGATCACCTGAGCCCTGGAAGTTGAGGCTGCAGTGAGCCTTGAGCATGTCACTGTACTCCAGCCTGGGAAACAGAGTGAGACTCCAAATTAAAAAAATTTTTAAAAAAGCGGTAGCTGTGATTTTTGTGCTTTTAAAGACCTAGTGTTCAAATTTTGCCCTACAATGACAAAAGCCATACTAGAAATGAATCTGATATAATACCACTTATGTTGATATATATATATGTATTTTATACAATATTTCATATATACTATATATAATAATATATATGCAGAGAATGTCTCTAATCTTTGGAAGCAAACACAAGGAACTGGTTAGTGTTGTAGGGAATAGACTTCTTATTCACTTCTGAATTTCGTATCATGTACATTTGTCACTATTCAAATAAAAAAGAAGAGATCATTTATTTTTAAGATGCTTGTTTATTGCATGGTTCTCTCTAGATTATACATCTAGACTCACTTTTATTGTAAAGTACTTCATCAAAGAGGAGGAATGAACATTCCACTATGGCTGGCCCACATGGCCGAGCTAATTGCACACAAACATATCTCACATATTATAAACCTGGCACTGAGTTAGGTGCCATAGAATAAAGACAAATAGGACAAAATTTAAGCCCCTGTGGAAGGGGAAGTCAGTGAAGAAAAGGGTAAAGGAAGGGAGAGACAAGAACACTATTTGCCATTACTAGAAATTTCTCTTCATGTGGCAATTTAATGTTGCTGTTGTCTTCATGAAATGGAGTTAGGTCATGTTTCTTGTCTTGACAAGTCTTAGAAATCACCTAGGCCAGGTGTGGTGGCTCACGCTTGTGATCCCAGTTTTTTGGGGGGTGGCTGAGGAGGAGGATCGCTTGAAGCAACATAGCAAGACTCTGTCTCTACAAAAATTTTTTAAAAAATAGCCAGACGTGGTAGCGCATAGCTATAGTCCCAGCTACTAGGGAGGCTCGGGGCTGCAGTGAGCTGTGATCTTGTCACTGCACTCTAGCCTGGGCAACAAAGCCAGATCCTTCCTATCTATTTTATTTTTATTTTTAGAGATGGGATCTCGCTATGTTGCCCAGGCTGGTCTTGAACTCCTGGGCTCAAGTAATCCTCCTGCTCTGGTCTCCCAAAATGCTGGGATTATAGGTGTGAGCCACA
>NW_007247202.1:413797-432359 GCF_000164805.1 Carlito syrichta
TGCTGTGAACATTAAACAAATGATTAAAATCAAGCAATGCATAGCAGTTTTTTTGAGAGTGATGTAAATAGAGGGCCTTGGTGCACACTATGGAAATGATAAGCCTGAAAATGGCCCAATTTTTTCATAGAAATTATGTTTAATAAACATAGAGATTGACCCTCCCCATCTTTAACCTTAAAATTTATATTTGTCTTATCTGAGTGCCTTCCTCAGGAAACCAACCCTCAGGCAAGGGACTGAAATTTACCAGATACCGCAAATCACCACATCCAGAAAGTGTGATGCCAGATCCCTCACTCTTGTGATTGTTTCTTTATCCCTCCCTAACACTGGCTCACACCTGTAATCCCAGCATCTTCCAGGTCCTGAAAGCCCCAAACAATGTGGGGAGGGGGAGGGGCAAGCGGAGGGCATTTTATACCACAGACAGGAATAGTTTCCACTCCTTACTAAGGATGGAAAGTACTAGAGGGGAGGAGAAGGAGCCAAAAAGACAAGACTACTTGGTGAGCCTTGCCTACTGCTTGTGATTGCCAGGTATCTGTGGTTACATTCTGAAAATTACTTCCTAAAGAAATTCTTTTGACCATTTTCCCAGACAGTTGTTCTGGGGGAGGGGAGTGCTGTGAAAGATTTGCCTCATCTTAAAGGATAGAAGTTTAGAAGCATTTCATTGTTGTAGTAATCGAAACCCATGTACGTCACATCTTCATCAACATCCCACTTGCCGATCTTGCCTGGCAGTGGATATTGCTGGTGAGGATGAGAAGGGTAGGGGAAGAGAAAGGAGTCTTCCTGAGGTGAAGGGTATGCAGGGGGCTGGACGTAGCTGTTGAAATCCACATGGACCTTGTCTTCATAAAGATTACTCCCTGGATTCGGCCATAATGAGTGACAGCTGGCTTTGGCAGCCGATGGTTCCAGTGGAATCTGCTGGTAAAACTGTTCTGAAGAGTTCTGGGAAGAAGAGAAGTTGTAAGGCCAGCTGGTCACAGGAAAAGCATAATTAGGGTAACAGCTGTCATTGAGGGGATTTCTTCCCAAAGCAGCGTTTCTGTTCCATGTTTGCAGATCGCTGGGATCCGAGTAGACTCCAGAGGTAGAAGGATGGAGCAGGTCTCCACTGCTGTAGAGCCTACTGCCGGACAACTTGCGTTTCTCATGGAGCTTCGTGGGGTCCAAGGTGGAAGTCAGGTCGGGCAGATCCGTGGATCCCCCCGGACCATAACTCTTGGAGAAGGACAAGCAATCATTGAGTGAGTTCTGCTGGGGAGCGTTAGCCATTAAATGTCCACTGTAACTACTAGGCAGTTGGACGCTTTCCTGGAAAGGCCAAGTTAAAGGCAAACTTCCCTGACTTTGTGTTTCACCTGGAAGAGACTGGAAAGGAAAGAGAAATGCTCGTGTTAATAAGTTAAGCAAAGCGATGCCACCGCATAGGCCCCCGTGGGTTACTGTACAAGTCAGTGCTCTGTCAGATGTTCCTCATTCCTTGCATACTTGCACAAACAGAGCAGTTTCACTACAACTGTGCAAGACGACAGAAACAAAGGCTGCCTCTGTTTCCCTTCTGGATCTTGCTAACCAGTAGGAGATGTATTTCTCTTCATTCTGTGAAGACCTGAGTGTGTTTAAGATTTTTCACACTCAAGTGCAAATCTCATATGCTAACTGCCTTTCTGAAGAGACTTAAGGAACCATGTAAGAAAAATCAAACTACAGCTTCAAAGATTTCTATTATGCTCAGTACAACTCTCAAGGTCTCGCTATTATCATTCCCCGTCCCTTGATTTTTCTGTATTTTAGTGCTAGTCAGAGTCTGATAAACCAGGATTGCTGTTATTTGTGTGGTGTTTTTTTTTTTTCCACCTTAAGAGACTTTTCTCTGAACTCATGGGAATTTCTGTTGAATCATAAATGGGACCTCTGGAAGTGGTACAATTTATTTATTTTTAAGTTTTTTAATATAGAAATGGAGTCTTGCTATGTTGTCCAGACTGGTCTTAAACTCCTGGGCTCACACTATTCTCTCTCTCGCCAACCTCCCCAAGTGCTAGGATTATAGCATGAGCCACCGCACCCAGCTGGTTACATTTATTTTTATAAATGGAGGAAGTAGATTGTTCTCCCGTTCACCATAGGAAAAGAATCTGGTTGGAAATTAAGTTATGTTCTTGATTGGGTAAAATTAACAGAGGATAGTTTTAGAGGGTAGAGAGAAAGGGCCATAACCAGGTACAGTGTGTGGAGGGAAATGCCCTTGGACTTGTCCCATGGCTGGAACAAAGGATGAGGGGACAGCCATCGAGGTTCTAGGGCTCACATTTTCCTACAACAGATTCAAATCACAATTTTTAAGATAAGGTACATTTAGAGCCTCCAGGGATAGATCAGCTCTATCTCTGTTCTCCTAAAAAGAAATGCAGAACTTTGAACAGCAGAAAAAGTATAGGAATCACTATCACTATTTAGTACTATCACTTAATACTACCACCATGAGGCAGACAAACCCACAAACTTGATATGTTTGTTGCCCATGAAGCAATGGACTTCACATCATGTTTGTCTGCAGGGAGTAATTGCCACCCCGGATGGCTATGATGTTCAGAAACTGCTTACTTATTTCATCTTGGCAGAATGTGCTGAGGAAACAATCTGCTTAAGGGATAGATAGAAATTTGGGGGGCAGGGCGGAAAAGCATGAGGCTAATATTCTGTGGCTATCATTTCAGTTAGTTTTGGTTCTACTAGAAACAAAATTTAGAGTGCCAAATATAGGCTAGGTACTCATTCAAGTTCCTCCTGCTAATTGTAGTATGCTGCATTAATGAATTGTAGTATATTGTGTAGACAGATGATTCTGCAATGTCATGGAATCTATGATCGATGGTGGAAAATCAAAGATGGTAGAAATCGAGTAAAACATCAAGATACATTTCCTTGGTGGATTCTTATTTGTGGATGAGTCTGACCGTCTATGATTTTTGGCTTTCATTTGTCAGCAAGGGACCTGGGAAACCTACTGTCCCCACCATCAAGGTGGTAACTTGCTGTATATTTTGAACTCACACGAGGAAAGTTACCTTTGTCTCTGGATTCCTCTTCAGGTTCAAGGAGATGGAAGAAGATGCTGTGTGTACTTTCCGTACGGTTCTTCTGGCCTCAGCTTCTGACTTGGTTTCTGGCTTTGGATGGTCATGCTCTCCCTTTGACTGAAAGGAGACAAGTAAAAAGGAAACACTATAACCACAACTAGATTGTGCTTCAGGTGAGTATGTTTTCACCCCGGGTCCTGCCCCATGTCTGGGTGGTGGTGCAGTTGCCTATTATATTGAAATTGCATGAACCTTTCAAGAGGCTCCCAAGCCCACCATGTTCCTGCCTGCCGGTCCCTATTTCTGACGCTTTTCCCCACCCAGCAAAGCCATGCTCAGAGCGATGAATAATGCTAATTAAATGCTCCTATGGTATGGGCAGGACACAAATACACTGTGTGCCTTATTTTATCTTCAGTAAGATCCTTCAGGCACATACCATTATGATCACCCCCAGTTTACAGAAGAGGAAACTGAGGCATGGAGAGATTACACCACCCGGGTAACCTCCCCTAGCAGAGAGGGACCTGGGATTCCCCTAGCTGGAGCCAGCCAAGCTGAGAAACAATAGCTCAACAATCAGGAATTTTGTGGGCAGATGGATAAAAATGATTGGTACCTTGACATCAGACATGGTGGGAATAGTTAACACCACTGAAATTAACATATGCTACAGATCAGGACATTTGCTCTTTAGAGAGCTAGTTGATCAGCTCTGCACTGATTCAAACCCAGGCAAACTGAGTCCAAGTCCATTCTTCAGCCCTGTTTATACCACTGACCCACCAGTGTTTCTCACACATTTTACAGAAAACTGGGTCTTGAGAAAGGAAAGTTGCTTATTCAGGTTTACAGAGCTAGTTAAAAGTCAGAGCTGGAGCCGGGCACAGTGGCTCAATGCCTGTAATCCCAGCACTTTGGGAGGCCGAGGCGAGAGGATTGCCTGAGCCCAGGGGTCTGAGACCAGTTTGGGCAACTTGGCAAGACCTCGTCTCTACAATAAATCCAAAAATTAGCTGGGTGTGGTGGCGCACACCTGTGGTTCCAGGTACTTGGAAGGTTGAAGAGGAAAGATCATATGAGCCCAGCAGGTCGAGGCTGTGGTGGCCGTCAGTGTGCACTGCACTCTAGACTGAGTGACAGAGTGAGACTCCAACTCAAAAAAAAAAAAAAGTCAGAGCAGGTATTTGAACTCAGGTTTGTTGAAGGCCACTGTTCTAGCTGATGGTGACCAGATTAGCCACTGCCTTTCCTGGGAAGCTGGAGGCAGAGGCAGTTCCCCTCATAGGGCTCTCCAGCATGTCAAACCTTTGTTAGATGTATGGGGTATGCACATATGCTCCCTGAAAGAGTCA
Organism: Carlito syrichta; assembly: GCF_000164805.1. Lineage (NCBI taxonomy): Eukaryota > Metazoa > Chordata > Mammalia > Primates > Tarsiidae > Carlito > Carlito syrichta. Next base: position 418,251 of record NW_007247202.1, read on the forward strand.
GCCCTTAGAGTTGGGTCAGGATCTCAATCATCTGTGTATGTCTAGCCTCTGGTGAAACTCCTCTGTAATGAAACTCTGCAAACTTTGTCATATTAAAGAGACAGAGAACCACACAATGAACTCAAATCCAACCTGGAAAAATATATAGCGTCCTTCGTGCCTCCAGAAGTTGGTGACTGGGAAACCCCCATGGCCTCGGCAAGGAACAAGCTTCAGCGGTGCATCACAGTTGGGACAGCGTTTCCCTACAGAAGAGCAGAGGAAGGTGACCACTCCTGGCTGGACTGTGTCTGTTGACTCCTGAGTCTGTGTAGCCCTGAAGATTTGAGACTTTGACTCCAGGATGGCAGAGAATAAGCCCAAGCTCTCCCAATGGATGGAGGAACTATACCACCAGGGTAACCTTCTCTGGTAGTGAAGGACCTAGGGGTTCTCCTAGCTGGAGCTGGCCAAGCTAAGATCCCATAGTGGGCTTTTATGGGCTCCCATCCACTGGGTATAACCCCTGATTCCAGAAAACTTGGCCACCAGAGAGGTCCAGAAAATTCTCACACATGGATAGAGTAAATGGGGTATTTCACAGGTCAAGGAAAAGCTCTTCTGAGTAGAAAACCTCTCCCTACTTATTTACTGATTTTTGAAATTCTTTTTAGAGAGAGAAAAAAAATTCATTTCACAAGTAGAACTAAGAATCAAGGCACAAAGCCACATGAGAGACAGAGAACACAGCCACTAAATTTTCACAAAGGTGTAAATGACTAAAAGACCAGATCCTGTTTGAGAGTAAGTTTTCAAGGCAAATCACTAGGAAACACATGAAAAAACTTGAAATCCAAAGGGGACAAGGTGCAGGGAATATAGAGTATGTCTATTTCACAATCCAGTGATTGTGTTATAAAAAATGAACAAATATCTCAGCATGTGCTTATGACGTGAGCCTAAATGACAGAAATTAGTCTAACCCCCCCCCCATTTAGTCTTGCTGCTGTTCAAGACAGACATACATTGAGACCATTTAGAGAACCATTTCCCAAGAGGTCAGGTGGCAAGTCTAATCAACTGTTTTCTCATAAATGTTACAAGGGCCACCGATGAATTAATGATCGTCCTCTATGTGGTACACTTTCCTTTGGGCAAGGGTCCCGAGTTGGGTGCCTTGACCCAAGGCAACGGTTTTGATGGCAGGTACTCTGAGCATGGTACATCTGTGGGGTCCGTGCTGGGCCCCAAGGGGTCTGATTGACTCCCCCGTGATATGCTCATCTTGGGACAGCCTTGGCCTCCACTTTCACCAGGTATGAGGGTGGGGCCCTAGAGATATGCTGGGAGACAGAGGCCCATCTGGGCAGGGGCGTCAGGGGTGTGCCCATGCCACCAAGCCCCACTCACGCTGCTGTTTCTGCCGGGCTTTGTCACAGATGGCAGGTCTCAGATGGATCTTGCGCCCTCCCTTGGCAGAGCAGTCACGGCTGCACACCACCACACCCAGGCAGGACTTCTTGAGGATGCGGGAGTTGTGGTTGTTGGTGTTGCGCATTGCCCAGCTGCTCAGATGCCGCTGCGCGCTCTTGTCCTCCGAGCTATAGATGTGCTTCGTGTAGGAATCCGGCCACTCCCGGAACCGGTCGGTCTTTTTCACATTCTGACAGAAACACAGTGAGAGCTATTATAGTTTAAATAAAAAAACAGGGCACAGTGGTTCATGCCTGGAATCTCAGTACTTTGAGAGGGTGAACTGGGAGGACTGCTCTTGGGCAGGAGTTGGATCAGACTGGGCAACATAGCAAGACCCCATCTCTACAACAATAAAGATACTCAGCTGGGCATGGTGACGTACATCTGTAGTCTCAGCTACTTGGGAGGCTGAGGCAGGAGGATGGCTTGAGCCCAGGAGTTCCAGGCTGCAGGGGGGCTATAATCATGCCACCGCACTCCAGCCTTGGTGACAGAGCGAGATCTTGTCTCTTAAAAAAGTTTTTTTACCTGGGCAGCGAGACCTCATCTCTACAATAAATTAAAAAATCAGCCGGGTGTGGTAGCGCATGCCTGTAATTCCGGCTACTCGGAAGGCTGAGGCGGAAGGATCGCCGGAGCCCAGCAGGTTGAGGCTGTGGTGGCCGGGAGCGGCCACTGCACTCCAGTCTGGGTGACAGAGTGAGACTCCAACTCAAAAAAAAAAACAACAACAAAAAAGTTTTTTTAATTAAAAAAATAAAATAATTTAAGCTAGAAAACTCAACTGCCAACCGCTGTAGAGCCAAGAGACATGAAGGATATTTTGTCACTTAAGAGCTGGGCCAGATACCTTTGTCCAACACCATTTCTGACAGTGGGATTTCAAGCACAGCACAGCAGTGGCAAGTGACTGCCGGTTCTACGGAGCAATCAGTGACTGGTACAAGATGAGTCATAGCCTCTCTGAGTTCTATCTGACTGATGTTTTCTCTAGCCCTCAGTGATGAAAATAGTGACCGTTTCTCAGTAAGAATTTCTGAGGGTGAAGTAATGCTATGCTCTTACACAATAACTAGAAAACAGAGCTAGGCACAGTGGCTCGAACCTGTAATCCTGGCCACTTAGGAGGCTGAAGTGGGAGGATTGCTTGAAACCAGGAGTCTGAGACAAGCCTGAGCAACATAGTGAGAGCTTGGTCTCTAAAAAATAAAAATCAAAAACTGTGGAAAACATTGCGGCAGGATAGTGAAATAATGTTGTATACCACATTGTGGTTACCTTATTGATCCTACAGGTTTATGCCAAGTCACCAGATAGAAGCAGTGGGAAGAACAGGGAGGCCTGGTCCTGAGAGGTTCTGAGAGCCACTTCCTCCCCACAGATAATTTCTTCCTTTTTCTCTACCCTCATATTCATGCACCTCAGATAAGTAAGGAAGAGCTTATTTTGACCAGAAACTTCTATTTCTTGCCCAGGACTGGCACTATTCCTTCTACATGAACATCTGACTAAACTCTCTTTTTTTTTCTTTTTCTTTCCATTGAACAATGACCCCCCCCACCTCTGATCTTTTAAAGGAGAGTTTTAGCCAGGCAGGGTGGCTCACACCTGCAATTCCAGCACTTTGGGAGGCAGAAGCAAGAGGATTGCTTGAGCCCAGGGGTTCGAGACCAGCCTGGGCAACTTGGCGAGATCTTGTCTCTACAATAAGTCAAAAAATTAGCCGGGCGTGGTGGCACATGCCTATAGTTCCAGCTACTTGGAAGGCTGAGGGGGAAGGATTGCCTGAGACCAGCAGGTCTAGACAGAAGTGGCTGTGAGTGTGTGAGTGTGCCACTGCACTACAGTCTGGGCAACAGAGTGAGACTGTGACTCAAAAAAAAAAGGAGAATCATCAAGCAGTCTCAGCAACTCAGTAATCAAATTTAGCCCATGCACATCCCTGTGGCTTTTGGAAACCTGGCATGGTATAAGAACATTTTTCATCTAGAAGATTCTAGAAGGTCAAGACAGAAGATTCTAGAAGTTTCAGAAGGAGAGATTAGGATGTTCCTCCTTTGCTTTCCACAAGAAAGCACAGTACAGAATATGAAAAAAGACAAATTCAGAAGGAAAAAAAGGAGACGTCAATGTCAGGATGGCTGGGTTTTTGTTGTTGTTAGACTTCAAGTTTGGAATGTGCCGAGAACATTGAAACACGAGACTCAGGACAAGTGACTTTGTCTCTGAAGCCTCATTTTGCTCCTCTCTAAAGCGGGGACACTGATAAAATCTGCCTCGCAAAAGCGCTGTGAGTGCAGGGATGTTGTAAACTCTAAATCCCATAGAAGGATGCTTGTTTGAAGGGAATGTCACGGGGACAGAGGTGGCCTGGAGAAGGCATAAATAGGAGGTTTATGAGAGGCAGTACGTACATGAGAGGTAGTACCACTCAGTGATTGTAGCTGCAGTCTATACACTAGACCCATAGGCCAAATCCAACCCACTGCTATCTTTGCAGATAAATTTTTGTTAGAACACAGCTATGTTCAGTCATTTACGTGTTATCTGTAGATGTTTCTACATGACCACGGTCTAGAGTTGAATAATTGTGGCAGAGACCGTGTGGCCCACAAAGCTTAAAATATGTGTTATCTAGTGCTTCACAAGAAGTCCGAGGCGCCTGGCTATGAGCATGGGCTCTGAAGGCTCAGGCCTGGGTGTGAGTCTAAAGGAGGTTCCTTTCCTCTTAGAGCCTCTGTAAAATGGCAGTCACAGGAGTACCGACAGGGATTTTTGAGCATTGAATGAATGACTAGACACAGAGCACTGAGAACAGTGTCTGACACACAGCGGGTTCCATCTCCATGCTGTTGTGATTCTACTACATTTGGAGCCGCCCACAACCAGCCAACGTGGCCGAAAGAGCCGCTGGCTTACGGGAGAGAAAAGACTCTTGAGAGGTTACTTCATGCTTTAAACCTTACCAAGCCGACTGCAAGACAAGAGTCCAAGTCCCTGAAAAACAAAAACTGAACTGGCACACCTCGTGTTCCATGACCTTTCCTCTCTGAGCAATGGCCATGGCTGGCTCTACATGTGCTGCTGTGGTTGGGGAAGGGGACGGGTAGATATCATAGGCGGTGGCATCCTGAAAAGTTCCCTGTGGTCCCTCAGGCAGCTAGGCAGTTTCCCAGAGGGAGGCACAGTCAGGCCAAGGTGCCAGTGGGACCATGTGCTTTTCCCAAATCCCTCCCTCTTCTCCCCAATTCCAAGTCATCCCTGGCTTGATGAGACTCAATGCCAGGGCTGAGAGGGTCCCAGGCAGCATGCTTTTCTCCACACACCTCTCCCTTTGTTTTCCTTCTGAATGAAAGATCCAAACCATACTTCTTGGTTTTCTGCCACAGAAATGCCATAGAAAACTTCACAGAGTATTTTACCTTTTGAAATAATAAAAATGTGTACTTTCTTCTAATAATGTGGGTTGTAAACTATTGGTGGTGCTTTGGGAAGCTGAGGCAGGAAGATTGTTTGAGCCCAGGAATTCAAGACTAGCCTGGGCAACAAAGCGAGACCCTGTCTCTAAAAAAATAGAAAAATCAGCTAGGCATGGTGGCATGCGCCTGTAGTCCGAGCAACTCAGGAGGCTGAGGCAGAAGGATTGCCCGAGCCCAGGAGGTTGAGGCTGCAATGAACCATGATTGTGCCACTGCACTCCAGCCTGGGTGACAAAGTAAAACCTTGTATCAAAAAACAACAAACAAAACACAGCAACAACAAAACTATTGATGGATTTGAACTAGTCCAATACAAAGTACAGTTGTCAGGATGGCAGAGACAAGGGTCAGGTGAACTTAGAGAAAAGCTGAAATTTTTGTGTTTTTAACGTGAGTAAGCCAAGTATGGTGGTTAACACCTGTAATCCCAGCATTTTAGAAGGCTGAGGTGAGAGGATTGCCTGAACCCAGGGATTTGAGACCAGCCTGGACAACTTGGTGCGACATTGTCTCTACGATTAAAAAAAAAAAAATTAACTGGGCATGGTGGCACACGCCTGTGGTTCCAGTTACTTGGAAGGATGAGGCCGAAGGATCACCTGAGCCCAGCAGGTCGAGGCTGTGGTGAGCTGTGATTGCGTCACCGCATGCCAGCCTAGGTGACAGAGTCAGGCCCTGACTCAATAAATAAATACATAAATAAAGTGAGTGGCCCCTTCAGTCTCAGTCTGGTCACTGCTGTAACTCCCATGAACCAGGAGGAGGGGAGTATATTTGTGTAGGTATCTCAGATGTTCCAATTAAAGCAGACTCCCTGCCTCTAGTGAAAGAAATTATCTCTGCCATTTTTTAAGCTTTTTTTTTTTCTGACAGCCCCTCCATTAATAATGCAGAACTAATTTTGACAATGTTGCAGACTGTGAAAATTGCTAAGGAGTAAGTGTATTCCCATCAAGTTAGTCTCTGGGCTATTTTATTCATGCACAGTCTTTTGACCAGGACATTTAGTGGGGTCTTAAATATCTTTTGATACTGAAATTAGGAGAAAACCCAGATCCCAATAATGCAAAGAAACCCAGGTGTGAAATGGATAATAGTGATTTCTAGAAGCCTTTTAAATGTAAGGCCTCAGGTAAAACTTTAAAAAGAAAGAATAATCATTTCTTTATCTTGTTTAGCAAATCCTCACAAAATATTTTCTTCTTTTTAGATCCTTTGTTTATTTTAATTTCTAACTTGTCATGAGTAACTCTTTATTTTTCCTCTTGGTTAAGAAGTTTATAATTGAAAGGGAATATTCCTAAGGTTTCCAACATGTAAATCTAACTGATTTATATTTTATAATCTCATGGGTAACATCATTGGGGTTTAATTGATATTTCTATGACTTCTATATACGGTTTTGCACTGACATTTAACCCTCTAACTCACTCAAAATCACTGTAACTCTGCAATTCTAAAGCACATTTGCTCTTTTCTTCATTCTAACTTATTCAACTACTTGAAGTTTTTTTTTTTGTTTGTTTTTTGAGTCGGGATCTCACTCTATTGCCCAGGCTGGAGTGCAGTGGCATAATCACGGCTCACCACAGCCTCAAACTCTTGGGTTCAAGCAATCTTCCCGCCTCAGTCGCCCGAGTAACTAGGACTACAGGTGCACACCACCACATTCACCTAATTTTTTGAATTTTTTGCAGAGACTAGGTCTCACTCTATTGCCCAGACTGGTCTCGAACTCCTGGGCTCAAGCAATCCTCCTGTCTCAGCCTCCCGAAGTGTTGGGATTACAGGTATGAGCCACCATGACTGGCTCAACTACTTAAGTTTTAATAAGGTTCCTGAAGAAATCATATACACATAATTACATAATAATAAATTTAAATGCAAATTCTGAAATGTTATCAAAAATATCTACATTATCATGTGACTATATTGTGAAATTGATTTTCACTAAACCAATTTCTTTTCTTTTCTTTTTTTTTTTTTTTTTTTGAGTTAGAGTCTCACTCTGTCATCCAGACTGGAGTGCAGTAGCCGCACTCGGCCACTGCTTCCTTGACCTGCTGGGCTCCGGCGATCCTTCCGCCTCAGGCGCGCGCTACCACACCCGGCTCATTTTGATTTATTGTAGAGATGAAGTCTCGCCAAGTTACCCAGGTGGGTCTCGAACCCGCGGGCTCAGGCAATCCACTCACCTCAGCCTCCCAAAGGCACGGGATTACAGGCTGAGTCACCAAGCCTGGCTACTAAACCAATTTCATATAAACCAATTACCTGCCAGGTTTTTAAAAATTATATAGTTTATTGATTCCTTATAAGTAAATATTTCAAAATAGAACAGGAATAGCAAACAGACATACCTTTAGGTAAATCAGATAGAGGTTAAAAAAAAAAGATGTTATTTATGGAAAACAGAAAAAAAATTCAACCAGCATTTTTTTTTTTTTTGAGTGGGAGTCTTATTCTGTTGCCACTGGAGTGCAGTGGCATGCTCATGGCCACTGCAGCTTCAACCTGCTAGACTCAGGTGATCCTTCTGCTTCAGCCACCCAAGTAGCCAGAACTACAGGCACACCCACCATGCCTGGCTAAATGTTTTTATTTATTGTAGAGATGAGGTCTCACCAAGTTGTCCAGGGTGGCCTCAGACTCCTGGGCTCTGGCAATCCCCTCACTTCCGCCTTCCAAAGTGCTGGGATTACAGACATTAGCCACCACGCCTGGCCTCAACCAGAATTTTGATTTACACACAACTTCTCAGAAACTCTTCCAGGCCAGCTGGAAATTAAACTCCAAGTGTTATCAAGGGAGAAATTTAAATTGACAAGATGCTTTTGTGTTTGCTCAATAATTATTCCTTAGGCCGTGTACAGTGGCACATATCTGTAACTCCAGCTACTCAGGAAGCTGAGATGAGAGCACTGCTTGAGCCCAGTTTAAGACCAGCCTGGGCAACATAGCAAGACACTATCTTAAAAAAAATAAAAGAAGAGCCGGGCTCGGTGGCTCAGCCTGTAATCCCGTGCCTTTGGGAGGCTGAGGTGAGTGGATTGCCTGAGCCTGCGGGTTCGAGACCCGCCTGGGCAGGCAAGACCTCATCTCTACAATAAATCAAAAAATCAGCCGAGTGTGGTAGCGCGCGCCTATAATTCCGGCTACTCGGAAGGCTGAGGCGGAAGGATGACCAGAGCCCAGCAGGTCAAGGCTGCAGTGGCCGGAGGCGGCCACTGCACTCCAGTCTGGGCGACAGAGTGAGACTCCAACTCAAAAAAAAAAAAAAAAGTAAAAATAAAAGAAGAAGAATTACTCCTTAGACGAATCCTCAGTCAAGGGATCATGACTCAGGACAAAGTTCTTTGTTTTCTCTGAAAACACCAAGCAAGGCTAAATGATCCCAGCTTTCCAACCCTGTCACCTACCTGTCTCTTCTCTCTTTCCTTTCTCACTCTACCCAGCTAAGCAAGAAACTTCCAAAGATGTAATAATGCTCCCATGCCTATCACACCAGAAGAACAGTGACAGAAAAATTTTGGCCCCAACAGTAGAGGCTCCAATGATCGTAGGAGCCCACCTAGGGAGACTTGTCCCAGGAAGTTCAAATGACCTTAAGATCAAGGAGGATGCTGGGTAAAGAGGCAAAGTCATCGGTGTCCCTGTCAAACCAACTACAATGTGACCTGATTATGTAGTCAGATAATAATTGACAGGAAATCCAGCATTTGGTTTACCTGTTAGCTCGCTAGCACCAAAACACATCTGATTACTATAATTGGCTCATTCTGGTTACCTTTGGCCACAGAAATTCACAGAAAGAGCTCAGATATTCCACACTGGCTCACAATTTGGGGGTTCTCCTTTGAAGAGACAAAGGAAATTTTGCTGGCTAAAATCATAGTTCAGGAATGAACTAATCAGATGGGCTGTGGCCCTTTTGCAGATGACTCTACTATTCTAGTCTGAGGAATGTTTTCTCTATCAAAAAAAAAAAAAGCTGGGCCTGGTGGCTTATGCCTGTAATCCCAGCACTTTGGGAGGCTGAGGTGAGAGGATTGCCTGAACCCAGGGGTCTGAGACCAGGGGTCTGAGGTGAGAGGATTGCCTGAACCCAGGGGTCTGGGTAACATTTCTACAATAAATAAAAAAATCAGCTGGGTGTGGTGACTTGGGTCTGTAGTTCCAGCTACTTGGAAGGCTGAGATGGAAGGATTGCCTGAGCCCAGGAGGTCGAGGCTGCGGTGGCTGTGAGCATGCCACTGCACTCCAGCTTGGGCGACAGAGTGAGACTCCAACTCAAAAGAAACAAAAAAACTTAAACCTTGCAACTGTGTGAGCTAATGGTTTTAGCCATGGGTTTAGTCTAAAAATAACATGGTCACAAATAAGCTGGAACAACTCTGTCTAACACAGCCTGCTTTTAGGAGAGCCACCAAAGCACAGGACAATGAAGAAGACTCCAACTGTGCAGTAAAAACAACCTGTTTAACTTTGTAGGACCTAGTGTTGTTTTTTTTCTTTCCTCACAACACCTATTGAAATTCCTTGTAACTTGTAAGCTACTGAATACATGGAGGTAGCACTGCTCTAAACAGCTTAGAGATTGAGGCAGAGTATAGAGGGATTACTATTTTCATTTTACAGAGGAGGTAACTAAGACTTCAGAAAATCAACTTGGCTGGGAATGGTGGCTCATGCCTATAATCCCAGCACTTTGGGAGGCCGAGGCAAGAGAATTGCTTGAGTCTAGGAGTTGGAGCAGCCTAGACAACATAGCAAGACCTCATCTCTTCTTAAAATAATTAATTAATGAACTAATCAATTTTAAAAAGTCAACTTGTCCAGAGTCACACAACTTCTAAGTAACAGAACCATTCATGAATTTCATAATCATTGCTTATTGTTTAACATATGTTAAGCACTGCACTAAGTGTGAGGCTGACATTTCTTTGCTTTCTTTTTTTGACTCAGAGTTTCACTCTGTCACTCAGGCTGAGTGCAGTGGCATGATTATGGCCACCACAGCCTTGGCCTGCTGGGCTCAGGCAATCCTTCCACTTCAGCCTTCCAAGTACCTAGAACTACAGTCATGAGTCACCACGCCTGGCTATTTTTTCTTTTTTTTTTTTTGTAGAGATGAAGCTTGGCCAAGTTGCCCAGGCTGGTCTTAAACCTCTGGCTCAGGCAATCCTCTCTTGCCTCAGCTTCCCAAAGTGCTGGGATTACAGGCGTGAGCCACCACACCTGGCCCAAAGTTGTTATTTCTAGAATCCTAGACTATCAAAACTAATAGGTACATAAGAGACCATGTGATGTAAGCCCCCCATTTTCAGAAGAAGAAAGGGAGTTTCAGAAAAGGTAAACAACTCCCGGAGGCTCCACAAATAAAGGGGTGGAACTGGAATTTCAAGCCAGGGCTTTTGTCACAGCCTGTGCTTTCTATAGTACCCCTTTTGCCTTCAGATAGACTCCAGAACAGAAACTCTAACATGTTTGGAAATCTTTCCAAGACCTTTTATTTTTCACCTCAAATGGTTCTTGGTTCGAATCCAGAACTAGCAATAACCCAGATGAGGATAGCGTTGTCTCTGCTCAAAAAATATCGAGGGACATTTGCATTTTTAATCATTACCAGGTATATTTAACAAATTGAAAGACACTCAGCTCTTATTTCTATGAGCAAACTCGGTACTTTTTCTGTGAACTAGAAACTATACATTTCCAAAACTGAATGTACACTTGTGGAGTACATTTCTTGGTCTAATGTTCTGGGTGACTGTGAATACTTTCATTTTTGGAAGTTCGTGTTGGAACATGAACTTTTATGAGCCTCAAGTTTCCCTGCAGGGAAGAGGTTCTTTCTCTCTTGTTTATGGAACTGATGAATGATATGGGTGATCTGTCCCAGACAAAATGGCATGCTAAGACACAGTGTCATCTACCATCCTGGGGTTCTCCGACTCCTTTAAAACCTCTGCCTCAGAATATGACACTGCAGTCTACTCTATCTGCTCACTGCAACTCTGCTAAGACACAGTGTTGCCCACCACTCCGGTGGCTCTCAGACTCCCTTAAGCTCGCTGTCCTAGAATATGACCCTGCACTATGACTCTGTGTATCTGCTCGCTGCAACTCTTGATTTGGTGTCTATACAGCTTTGCTTCGGGGACTGCAATCATGAAATTAGGAATAGGCAGAAACAGGGTCCTAGGTATACCCGCTCTGCCTCTAGATACGCTCACAAAATATAAAACCTAATGTGTTTGGAAATCTTTCCAAGATATTTTAACTTTCCCCCCAACTAGTGAAAAACAAATTGAGCAAAGAGTAATTAAAATTTATAATTTTCCATGCAGGCACAGTGTCTCACACCTGTAATTCCAGCACTTTGGGAGGCTGAAGCGAGAGGATTGCCTGAGCCTACAGGTTCAAGGCCAGCCTGGGCAATTTGGCGAGACCTCATCTCTACAATAAATTTAAAAATTAGCTGGGGGCTGTAGTGCACGCCTGTAGTTCCAGCTACTTGGAAGCCTGAGGTGGAGGGATTGCCTGAGTCCAGCAGGTCGAGGCTGTAGTGGCCATGACTGTGCCACTGCACTCCAGCCTGGGAGACAGAGTGAGACTCCGACTCAAAAAATAATAATAAAAAATAAAATAAAATGAAGTTTATAATTTCCCCCCAAACAGTTATAATGATTGTAATATCAACTCAGAGCAATAGCAAACACAAATCCCTAAAATTTAGATTTATATAATTTAGCTGTGGTTTATTGAATCATACTTAAATGAATGTAAAGTGGTGCACATCTTTTATTTTTTTTGTCTTCCAGCTCTCCCAAGACTTACCAAAAGGGAATGCAGGGGGAATTTAAGGAGAAGCATAAAGAGAAACAAAAGAAAATCTTCATTAGAGTGAAAATCTGGAATTACTATAAACTTGAGAGTGGAATCTCCATTCCTTTTCCCCTGTTTGGGATCATTCAGATTGCTTGATTCCCAAAACCAGGCAGGTGTGGACTGACCTTTTCATTACTTGGTACTGGTCACCTCCAGCCGCAGCCTTCCTACTCACCTTTTCAAATAACCTCTAGTGAAAACCTCTTAAACACCACCAAGAAGGAAAGACAAGGAAGTCAGGAAGGATACACATAGAACATCACTTTTAAAAAACTAATGTTTTCAATCAAGTTGAGTTAGAAAATCAATTGCCGAAGAAGGCAAAGAAAACATGAAACAAAAGTCACTCTATATATGGAAAGCAACTCGGTGAGCATGTATGGTATTTACAAAAGTTCCAGAAGAGCATGCTGCATTCCACAAGAGCACATTATCATTTGGACATTCCAGGACATTCCGGTTAGACATGGATTTGGGTCAAAACCAATACTATAGCAAGTAAGAAATATTTATTTATTTATTTATTTATTATTATTTTTTTTTGAGTTGGAGTCTCACTCTGTCGCCCAGACTGGAGTGCAGTGGCCGCTCCCGGCCACCGCAGCCTCGACCTGCTGGGCTCCGGCGATCCTTCCGCCTCAGCCTTCCAAGTAGCGGGAATTACAGGCATGAGCTACCATGCCTGGCTGATTTTTTGATTTATTGTAGAGATGAGGTCTCGCTGCCCAGGCGGGTCTCGAACCCGCGGGCTCAGGCAATCCACTCACCTCAGCCTCCCAAAGGCGCGGGATTACAGGCTGAGCCACCGAGCCTGGCTAGAAAAATTTATAGGCAATAAATTATCATGGATCTTATCATACCAGCTAGCCAGACTGAGCACAACCTGTGCCAAACCAACTCTGAAAGAGAAGGGAAGTTGCACTTTCTTTGCCTCAGTCTACAAATGGGGGAGTCTGGTTGGTTAAGCCCTCCCCCCAACCCCAACATGGGTCTTGGTATCTGTTCTCAAAATTCCTCCGTCAGCTGGAGCTCTTGGGAAGAGGAGTTGACCCAGCTGGGACCGTCACCAATTTTCTTCCAGGTCTCAACATATTAATAGTCAAGGCTTCACAGACAAATGCTGAAGACAGATTTTTGTTTGTTTGTTTGCCTGTGTCTTGCTGTCACCTAGGCTAGAATGCTGAGATCATAGCTTACTGAAGCCTGGCACTCCTGAGCTCAAATGATCCTCCCCACTCAACCTCCTAAGTAGCTAGGACTACAGGTGCATGCCACCATGCCCAGCTAATTTTGATTTTTGTAGAGATGGGGTCTTACTGTGTTGCTCAGGCTCATCTCAAACAATCCTCCTGCCTTGGCTTCTCAACGTGCTAGGTTTACAGGTGTGAACCACCACACCCAGCCTCTGCAGGTAGATTCTTACAGTAGGTACATACCTGTGGCAGTTTGATATCATTGATATCCCAGTTTAATATCTCTTTGTCTTCAGAACTGAAGTCGTTGGGTTCCATGACGAGATCAGGCACCCAAGGTTTTTGTCTATTCAATTCCACTCAGAAGAGCTTGAGAGTTTTGTTCTCGAATGTTCTTGATAAAGCCAGGTCAGTCCACTCAAGCGCCTTAGACCAGAAGACTGTTTTCTGAAGTTAAAAAATAAATATTATTAATATTGACCATTAAAGAGATAAAAATCAGTGCTTATCTGCCAGAAAGACCCACGTCACTGACATTTTTGCAAGTAGCAACGTACTAATAAAAAACAAAACATAGAAATCATTAGCAATCTTGCTGAAATAAAGTTTGGCCATCGGGGAACAACAGCACGTGATCATTGCCTTCCCTGCTGGATTAGACTTGTTTTCTCATTGCGAGATCCAAGTTATGAAGACCTGTGTAGGGACCTTTGTCATTCATAAGCAATGCTTAGGACTTTTTACTCCATTCCTGTGTCAGACAAGGGGACAGCCGGCTTGGAGCGGTTTCCATAGAAATGCCTTCATAAATTAGCTAATGTGTGGTTGAAGTTACAAGAGGGTAACATCACATTGGATTTATCTAGATGTATTTTTTTTCCCCTAAATTGCCATAGGGACCAAAACTAGTAAATCTTCAATGTTCTTGATATAGCCAGGTCAGTCCACTGAAGCACCTTAGACCAGAGGACTGTTTTCTGAAGTTAAAAAATAAAGGTTAGCCGGGCTCGGTGGCTCAGCCTGTAATCCTGCGCCTTTGGGAGGCTGAGGTGAGCGGATTGCTGGAGCCCGCGGGTTCGAGACCCGCCTGG
>NW_007247202.1:432379-532430 GCF_000164805.1 Carlito syrichta
GCACTCCAGTCTGGGTGACAGAGTGAGACTCCAACTCAAAAAAAAAAAATAAAAAATAAATAAATAAATGTTATTAATATTGACCATTAAAGAGACAAAAATCAGTGCTTATAAATCTTGTAACTCTTGACATAAATCTTGCATCCACTGTGTATCTTCAAATATCATCAACTAATATTCATATATCAGATTCCTCTGAAACTGTCTTACTATAGACACTTTGGGCTAGATAATTCCTAATTGTGGGGGATTATCTTGCACACTGTAAAATATTTGACAGCATCCTTGGTCTCTACACACGAAGTGCTAACCACAATCTTCGGTTTACCCCAGTTATGGCTACCAAAAGTCTCTGCAGACAAATGTCTATGGGAGTATAAAATTGTCCATTTGAGGCTGGGCTCGGTGGCTCAGCTTGTAATCCCAGCACTTTGGGAGGCCGAGGCCAGTGGATTGCCTGAGCCCATGGGTTCGAGACCCACCCCGGCAACTTGGAGAGACCTCGTCTCTATAATTAAAAAAAAAAAAAAAATTAGCCAGGCGTGGTAGTGCGCGCCTGTAGTTCCAGCTCCTTGGAAGGCTGAAGCGGAAGGATCGCCGGAGCCCAGCAGGTCAAGGCTGCGGTGGCCTGCGAGACCCGCCTGGGCAACTTGGCGAGACCTCATCTCTACAATAAATCAAAAATTAGCCGGGCGTGGTAGAGCACTCCTGTAGTTCCAGCTATGGAAGGCTGAGGGGGAAGGATTGCCGGAGCCCAGCGGATCGAGGCTGCGGTGGCCGAGAGCGGCCACTGCATTCCAGTCTGGGCGACAGACTGAGACTCCAACTCAAACAAACAAAAAAAAGTGGACAAAGGACATGAACAGACACATCTTAAGGAAGACATACAAGCAGCCAATAAACATGAAAAAACGCTCAACACCACTAATCACCACAGAAATGCAAATCGAAACCACAATGAGATACTATCTCATCCTAGTCAGAATAGCTATTATGAAAAGGTCAAAAACAACAGTTGTTGCCAAGGCTACAGAGAAAAGGGAACGCTCATATACTGTTGGTGGGAATGTATGTTTCCAGCCCCTATGGAAAACAGTTTGGAAATTACTGAAGGAACTAAAAATAGATTTACCGTTCAACCCAGCAATCCTACTACTAAGTATACCTAAAGAAGTATAAATCATCCACTAAAAAGACACAATTTTATATCTTTTGCATATTTTATAGCAGCACTATTCACAATAGCAAAGACATGGAACTAACCTAGTTGCCCATCAACGGTGGATTGGATAAAGAAAATGTGGTACATATATACTGTGGAATACTATGCAGCCATAAAAAAGAAGAAAATCATGCCTTTTGCAGCAATGTGGCTGCAGCTGGAGGCCATCATCCTAAGTGAATTAACCCAGAAACAGAAAATTGAACACTGCATGTTCTCACTTATAAGTGATAGCTAAACATTGGATATACAGAGACATAAAAATAGGCACAACAGACACTGGGGACTCTTAAAGAGGGCAGTAAGGGCTGGGCACAGTGGCTCAAGCCTGTAACCCCAGCACTTTGGAAGGCCGAGGCGAGAGGATTGCCTGAGCCTAGTGGTTCGAGATCAGCCTGAGCAACTTGGTGAGACCTCGTCTCTACAATAAATCACAAAAATTAGCTGTAGTTCCAGCTACTTGGAAGGCTGAGGCGGAAGGATCGCCTGAGCCCAGGAGGTCCAGGCTGCAGTGGCCATGAGCATGCCACTGCACTCTAGCCTGGAAGACAGGGTGAGACTCCAACTCCAAAAAAAGAGGGCAGTAAGGGTTGAAAAGCCACCCTGGGTACCATGCCAGGGTGGTACCATTACCACCTGGGAGGCGGAGCCAATAGAAGCCTAAATCTCACCACCATGCAATATACCCAAGCACCAAACCTGTATGCGTGACCCTTGAACCTAAACTTCAAAAAAAATTTTTTTGTTTAAACCGCATTTCTCTTCCTCACCAGAAACACTGCCTTAATTGTTAACTATAACTGGTCAAAGAGGAATTACAAAGGAAAGAAAGAAAGAAAACTTGAAATGTTCCACCCTGCGAATAAAATGAATCATTTTGCAAATAAAACATGCTTGCTAGTATATGAAGTGAAACATGTTCACATGTACAACATTTCCATGTGTTGGTGCACTGACAAACACAGAACATGAAGATGTTATGTAGAACTATTCAGCAGTAAACACAAAATACAAGTTAGATTAATAGTCTAAACTTCAGTAAGACCCAGGATCTCTATTCTTTAGTTATTTAACTTTGTATAATCTTGTATTTGTCAATTACTGAGCTCTACTGAGGAAAGTTGTGTGTATCGAGAAGACTGTTGACCTAAACACAGAAATGAAGTTCTTGAATATTCGATAACAAACATTTGGGTCTTTTCCCTCCAAATCCCACATACCCATACTTAGCTGCAACCTAGCGGTCTCGAATTCAAACAGCATGAAGTTTCTGCTCCCCAGTTGAACACTGATGTTCAAGACTAAATCTCATGAATTTTAAATAAAACTCTATGCTTGGGAAATAAACACTGAGCAACTGCAGAAATGATGCCACCAATTGACTTTAACTCCAAGGACTTACATAGTAAGTACAGAAGATGGAAAATATCAAGAAGCAATTTATGTACTTACCTCTTTGAACGGTTACAGCAGTAACCCTGATGGCTCAAATTTTGTTGTAACTAACTCTAATAGATTTATTTTTGAAAAAACCTTGGAAAACAAGATTCATATTTTCAAAAACCAAAAATATTGTTATAAGCCCAGACAATATACACACAATTCTCTTGTTTTTAAATGAAGATGTTGCTTTTTAAATTTTTTTTCTGCTGTCGACTTTTGCAAAATGAATGAGCAATAATTTAATATCTTCCTGAAAGTTAAGAGCAAAGCATAGAAATGAAGAAAAGACTTTTTTACAGCCCTTAAACAAGTACACTCAGTTTTCCTCGAAGATTAAAAAACGACATTGGTCACGATTTCTATTTTTAAAGCATCTTGGCCAAAATATATTCAATTTTCATCATTTCTACAGAAAATGAACTAGAACGAATGCAACCCTGTAGGACTGGGTGGCCATGGCCACATCCCCTGCACTTGCCTCTCCACTGTCCTCACCTTCGGACTCTTTATGCAAAAGCAGACAAGACCATGTCCTAAGAGCTTCTCCTCTGCTTCAGGTCCCAGCAGGCTCTGGTCATTTTCTGAGCAGACACTGTTCCCTATTTCAGGTCAGGGTACACTATGCTAATGAGCTCTGACACTGGGCCAATCACAATCGAGATGCACTCAGTCCCTGACAGGTAGGGAGCGGCCTGGGAAGTCACTTAGCCTGATTCTCCTCAGAATGCCAGCAATGTGATGAATATTCTACGGTGTACCTCTGAACTTTTCCCCTTTATGTGATGAGGACATTTTAACCAAAATGGACATTGAAAAGAACCACATGAGGAAGTACAGATGTTTTTCTTCTCATCATGTTACAGGCTGGGCCCAAGGCAGATGGATTCACAGTAGATCCTAATTCTCCCACTCTTCACCCTGCCTGTGTGCAAAAGAGAAGACAGACAGACAGACAGACAGAGGTAGAAATTGATTATGGTGAGATTTAGTGGAATAGATGGTGGATAGCCAATATTTCCTTAACCAGAAACGCCAAACTGCTATCCGACCCTTAGCAACGATGCCCCACTAATTCTGAGTATTCCGATCCCCAAAATGCAAGTCTTTTTTTTTTTTTTCTAGAGATGCCCTCAGGGTCGTTGTTCCTTCTAGAGATCTCCTGAGCACTGCCCAAGTCAGTTAAGTCTGGTTGCTTTGTTCTAGGTAGTCTCCTAAGCTCTTGGAGGTGCAAGGGAGAATTAAAACCGTTAAAAAGTTCAACCTAGGTTGGGTGCAGTGGCTCATCCTGTAATCCCAGCACTTTGGGAGGCCGAGGCAAGAGGATTGCCTGAGCCCGGGGGTTCGAGACCAATCTGGGCAACCTGGTGAGACCTCGTCTCTACAATAAATCATAAAAACTAGCCAGGCGTGATGGCGTGCCTCTGTAGTTCCGGCTACTTGGAAGGCCAAGGTGGAAGGATCACCTAAGCCCAGCGGGTCAAGACTGTGGTGGCTGTGAGCGTGCCACTGAACTCCAGCCTGGGCGACGAGAGTGAGACTCCAACTCAAAAAAAAAAAATTCAGTTTAGTAGAAAAGATGAACAAAAATAACATGCATGAAACAGAGGCAGTCCAGAAGTCATGCAAAGGAGGAAGTTACTAAGCTGGAGGGAGGAGAATCAGGGAAAACTCACGAGGATCATGCCTGATCAGTATTTTGAAGGACAAATAGATGGTTACCAAGGCATCAAAGAATGGAAGAGGGTGTTTCAGGTAGTGGCAATATCCTGGACAACATGACAAGGAGTCCATACCTGTCTGGAAGGTCCAGGCTGTCAGAGATGAGGTTTGGGAGAGAATGGGCCAGAAGGTGACAAGCTTGGAAAGACTCATTGGTATATTGGGCAGCCCCTAAGAGGCCTGTAGAAATGCTGAAAAGATTCTCACTAGCCCCTCATTTCATGAACAAACTCCTCTCCTGCCTGGAGTTTAACACCCTGAGTAATTTTCTTGCACTTTATCTGATCAATCCTGGTATCTCTTGGCAGTTTTTTCCTTGGTCAATAGGTTCTTTCTCCAACCCTCAAGCACACTGCATCAGTTCAAAACCTCACACTGTGCCACCTAGCAAAAGAGAAAGGCCTAAATGGTCTAGCTTCAGAACCACAAAGTGGAGCCAAGAGTTATCTGGAGCTGAACGGCAACACACTGATAATGGGCACCCCAGCCATACTTATGCCCTTGCCTTCTCCCTAGAGAAATCTCTTCCCACCCAACTATCTAAACGTTCCAGAACTCCTAATTCTGAATTGCATGCTGAATTGTATTCACTCAGGACTAACAGTTTTTTTTGTAATTACAAAATATGTGTGTGATTTTTTTTAAAAATTATAGTCTCTGGCCGGGCTCGGTGGCTCAGCCTGTAATCCCAGCACTTTGGGAGGCCGAGACGAGAGGATTGCCTGAGCCCGCGCGAGCAACCTGACTAGACCTCGTCTCTACAATAAATCAAAAAAAAATTAGGTGGGCGTGGTAGCACGCGCCTGTAGTTTCGGCTACTTGGAAGCCTGAGGCAAATGATCGCCAGAGCCCAGCAGGTCGAGGCTGCATTGGCCGGGAGTGTGCCACTGCCCTCCAGTCTGGGTGACAGAATGAGACTCCAACTCAAAATAAATAAATAAAGTTATAGTCTCATCTCCCATAGATTCCCATGGTTACCATTTTGACCATGTTCTTTCAGACTTTTATTTTTCCTACATATATTGCCAAACGTAGATATGACTTACATAATATGATCCTACTGTCCATGTGTTGCTTTTACCTTTTATTTTTTTGAGTTGGAGTCTCACTCTGTCACCCAGACTGGAGTGCAGTGGCTGCTCCCGGCGACCGCAGCCTTGACCTGCTGGGCTCCAGCGATCCTTCCACTCAGCCTTCCAAGTAGCTGGAACTACAGGTGCGCACTACGACGCCCAGCTAATTTTTTGATTTATTGTAGAGATGAGGTCTCGCCAAGTTGCCCAGGCAGGTCTCGAATCCGCGGGCTCAGGCAATTCACTCACCTCAGCCTCCCAAAGCATGGGATTACAGGCTGAGCCACCGAGCCCGGGTTAACTTTTTTTTTTTTTGGTTGCCCAGGTTGGACTCAAACTCCTGGGCTCAAGTGATCCTCTTGCCTCAGCCTCCAGAGTACCTGGGACTACAGGTGCCTGCCATGATGCTTGGCTATTGCTTCTCATTGCTGATGAATGTTGGTCCTGGCTCTTCAGCTAGACTGCCAGTTTCTTCATGACGAAGTTAACATTTTCCACTTTCCTGCTCCTTCACACACAAAGACCTGCCGGATTCCCAAGTCATCCTTGTTTCAAGAACCAACCCTATTCTGACAGAGGAGGAAACTGATGCACTCTATCCCCACACTCTGAGCTGTGTCATGATGACCCAGATTGGTGATGTCATTTCAACTCTCTTAAGGCCAAGGTGCCAACTTATTACCCAAATTCTCCTAATTGGATCTGTTACTGTTATTAATAACAACAGTAATCACAGTTGCCTTCCTTGAGTGAATAATAACCTAGAGTCAGAAGCCATGCTAAACACCTGCCTGTATTACCATACATGAACCTCACAGCATCCCTGTCCGGGAGATACCATTCTTAGATACCTCTTTTACAGAGGAGGAAACCGAGGCTCAGAGAAATCCTATCATGTGAGCAGTTAAGTGGTAGGACTGGGATAGAACTCAGACATACCTGTGACCACGGTACATGAATAGCCCTATACTATCCAGTGTCTGGAGTCTCTGTCTCTGCTTCTGTACACTTCTGATGCCATGCCACTCATTCCGCTCCGTGTCTGCTCCCTGGACACAGGAATACTGACTTCTGCCAGGTGGTTAGAGGCCCTATTGCTTGGGAACCGATCTCAGCCACCACTGATGGGGTTTCTCAGCCACCACTGATGGGGTTTCTCAGCATCTCTGCTCCCACATGCCCTGTCACTCTGCAGTCTGCCCACTGAGATCTTTCTGGTTTCTTTCATCAGTAGTGGTGCCTTAAGTGTTTTAGGCAGGATAATTCTTTGTGTAAAACTGTCCCACACATAGAATTCCCAGATGCTGGATGCCACTGACATCCCAGTCACAATGTCAACTATGACATGCTACCTCCTTATGTCCACATGTTCAGAGGGCCAGCGTCATGCTTCCTCTGATTCAGGTGACTATGCCGAACACTTGGGGCTGATGGGTTTGCCTAGACACCACCTGTGCTTTCCAGTTCACTATCTGCTGGCACTGTGTTCTACCTAATGAATAAACTTCCATACGCATGACACTGTCTATTATCCCAGTAAGTACCCTATTTCCATGGATGTTCCAGGTCCTTCTGCTGTGGACTTTTATTTAACACTTACTGTGTGTCATTCATTGTTTCAAACATTTAATCTTCACAACCACCTTATGAAATATGGTATGATTATTTTTTATCGATACATATTTATTGGGTACATGTGATATTTGGTTACATGCATAGACTGTGTCATGATCAAGTCAGGGTATTGGATATATCCATCACCTTGAATACTTATCACTTCTTTTTTCTTTTTCTTTTTATAACATAGAGATGGGGTTTTGCTAGGTTGGCCAGTCTGGTCTCTAACTCCTGGTCTTAAACAATCCTCCCGACTTGGCCTCCCAAAGTCCTGGGATTACAGGCATGAGCCACCACGCCCCACTGAGTATTTACCATTTCTATGTGCTAGGAACATTTCAAGTCCTCTTTTCTAGCTATTTTGAAATATACAAGACGTTGTTAACGATAGTCACCCTACTATGCTATTGAATATTAGAAAAACATATGGAACACGTCACAAATTTGCACTCCGTCCTTGTGCAGGGGCCATGCTAACTTTCTCTTATGGTTTCAGTTTTAGTATGTGTGCTGAAGTGAGCACTAGTGTTATTAAGCTATGTTAGTAAGAATAAGTATGAGGAAACTGAGGCACAGAGAGGTAAAGTAACTTGATGTTTAAAAGATCAAGTAACCAATCTCTTGCCCTCAGGAAACTGACACTGGCCAAAGGAGAAATGTCAAGGAGAGAAGAATGATGTTAAGAGTTATGCTCTTCATGGTAGGTAGAGTATGTCTAATATTCTGATCCCTCCTGGGATCAACATTCCCCTGCCTCCTTACCTCACTGCAGTTTAGGAAATTGCAAAAGCAGTTCCTAGAAAATCCCCAAGGCTGTTCATGAAAACTCTGTTCCTTCTGCGGGTCGGGTATGGAACCCGACCTTCTCAGTCTTTCCCTGGAATTTTCCAAATCAGAGGTGGAGAAATTGTTCTTTCATCTCAGATGCTAACTTGTAAACCTGACCTCAGATGGTTATCTCTGCTGCGACACAGCAGAATTTCAGAGAATGGAACCAACAAGAGGTGAGAGAAGGGAGGGAAGGGGAGAGAGCTGGACACTGCTGAGCCTGAAGCCAGCACCAATTCTCTCCATTCCAATTATGTGACCCAACAAATATCTTCTTTATTTTTTTTTAAGTAGACACTGGCTCTCGCCATGTTGCCCCGGGTGGTCTCAAACTCCTGGCCTCAAGCTATCCTCCCACCCTGGCTTCCCAAAATGCAGGGATTACAGGTGTGAGCCACCATGCCCAGTCCCAGCAAATATCTTTTACGTTTTCACTTCTTAGAATTGAGTGTCTTCAACTCACCCCTATTAGACATCTACTAACACATTTCCCATCCTCCTAGATGCAGGTAAGCCTGCATGTAGCCCAGACTTGAAAATCAACCACTTTCCTCTTCATTTATGGGTCTAAGAGTGGGTATCTAAAGTAACTTGTCTGACACTCCTGAAAATCAGAAAATTCTTCATAGTGTCTCAATTGAATCAATGTGCAGGACCCGGAGAATAGTCATTGCCAGTTCTATTATGCACACACCTACTCAGCGCACGCATCTGCTAGAGCAGGTCTTCGAGGTCCCACTCAGAGATAGTTTTTCTGTGCTGTGTAAAACTGAGCTTTGGGTTTTTCCTTTTGTGTCTCTCAAATCAGAAGCCACTGTGGCTCTTGTGTGAAGTTTCTCCAAGTTCTATATCATAGACTTCAGTTCTAAAGACCAAACTGCAACATCTGATACTGGGTTCTGGGCTGCATCTGCTCTGAGAAGAGGCTGACCTCGTGTTGTTCTCTTTCTAAATCCCTGGGCAGGTTAGACAAACATGGCTGACTGTCGAGATACCCAGTAGATTGTTCCAGAGGAAGAGCCACTGGGTGTCACAGTGCTCTTTGGAAAACATTGTGAAATGTCAGAATATGGACTTTAATTATAGAACCTGAGAACTGTTTTAACAATACAAACTATGACTGATTTAAGTATTTGTAACATCAAAATCACAACCAGAAACCCAGGAGTCCACCCCTAAAAAAGAAAAAAATGAAAAAACAAGCTCTCAAATTGATAATGGTAGATTGTTTCCAATCTCCTATAAGTACTTTTGCCATTATTTTCTGCTAAAAGGCAAGAAATTGGATGCCCTACAAGTTAATAAAATTGTGCCTAAAATCTGAATTGAGAAAATGATTTCATTTATTTATTAATTTTGCAAATTGAGAAATTTTTATTAATTTTAACTTTTTTTTGAGTTGGAGTCTCACTCTGTCACCCAGACTGGAGTGCAGTGGCTGCTCCCGGCTACCACAGCCGCGACCTGCTGGGCTCCGGAGATCCTTTCACCTCAACCTTCCAAGTAGCTGGATCTACAGGCATGCGCTACCACGCCCGGCTAATTTTTTGATTTATGGTAGAGATGATGTCTCGCCAAGTTGCCCAGGTGGGTCTTGAACCCGCGGGCTCAAGCAATCCACTCACCTCAGCCTCCCAAAGGCACGGGATTACAGGCTGAGCCACCAAGCCCGGCTTTCAATTTTAACTTTTTAATTAAAAAATATTTTTTGGCCAGGTGTGGTGGCTTACGCCTTTAGGAGGTGGAGGCGAGAGGATCGCCTGAGCCCAAGGGTTTGAGACCAGCCTGGGCAACTTGGAGAGACCTTGTCTCTACAATAAATCAAAAAATTAGCCAGGCATGATGCCACACGCCTGAGGTTGCAGCTACTTGAAAGCCTGAGGGGGGAAGGATTGCCTGAGCCCAGCAGGTAGAGGCTGCGGTGGCCATGAGCGTGCCACTGCAATCCAACCTGGCCTATAGAATGAGACTCTGATTCCAAAAAGTAAAAAAAACTGTAAAAATAGCTAAAAATATTTTTACTTATTTTTATTTTTCATTTTTTTAAAATTCAAAATAGGCTAGAGTGCAGTGACACAATCACAACTCACTGCAGCCTCCACCTCCTGGGTTCAGACAAGTAGCCTCCCGAGTAGCTGGGACTATAGGTGTGCACCACCAAGCCCAGCTATTTTTATTTGTTTATTTATTTATTAATTTAATGTTATTGTTGTTATTTTTATTATTTGTAGAGGCAAGGTCTTGCTATGCTGTCCAGGCTAGTCTCAAGCTCTTGGCCTCAAGCAATCTTCCTACATGGGCCTCCCAAGTGTTAGGATTACAGGCAGGAGCCACCGCTCCTGGCCCTTTTTTTTTAAATTTAAGAACCCTAACTGGCCACGAGCGGTGGCTCACGCCTATAATGCCAGCACTTTGGGAGGCCGAGGTGAGAGGATTGCCTGAGTCCACAGATTCGAGACCAGCCTGGGCAACTTGACGAGACCTCCTCTCTACAATAAATCAAAAAATTAGTCAGGTGTGGTAGTGCATGCCTGTAGTTCCAGTTACCTGGAAGGCTGAGGCAGAAGGATCGCCTGAGCCCAGCAGGTTGAGCCTGCGGTGGCCGGGGAGAATGCCACTGCCCTCTAGCGTGGGCAACACAGTGAGACCCCAGCTCAAAAAAAAAAAAAAGAAAAGAAAAGAACTATAATCAAACAAAGCAGAATATGATCCCACTATTTCCATGAGGGAGTAAGATACCCAACCCTGGTTATTTTTCATACAAATGTTATTTATTCTAAAGTGTAATGGGTGGCTACTGTTATTTTACATGAATTAATATTCCAAAAAATTTTGTTCTAATTTCTAACCTGGTAAACATTGATAAAGATAACCATATAAGTAAATGCTTTTTGAGGTCCTCATACGTTTTTTGTTGTTGTTGTTTTTAAGTTGAAGAATCACTCTGTCACCCAGGCTGGAGTACAATGGCATGATCACAGCCACCACAGCCTTGACCTGCTGGGGTCAGGCAATCTTTCTACCTCAGCCTTCCAGTAGCTAGAATCACAGGCATGTACCGCTGTGCCCACTAATTTTTTAATTTATTGTAGAGAAGAGGTTTCACCAAGTTGCCTGACTGGTCTCAAACCCCTGGGCTCAGGCAATCCTCTTACCTTCGCCTCCCAAAGTGCTGGGATTACAGGTGTGAGCCACCATGCCCAGCTGAGGTCCTCATAATTTTTAAGAGTGAAAACTCTTCCTGAGACCAAAATAGTTTGAGAGCTGTCATAAAGTACTAAGTACTGTCTGGACGTGATGGCTCATGCCTATAATCCTAACAATTTGAGAGGCCAAGGCAGGAGGACTGCTTGAGCCTAGGAGTTTGAGACCAGCCTGGGCAACATAGTGAGACCTCGTGTTTACAAAAAATTGGCCGGATGTGATGGCACATGCCTATAGTCCCAGCTACTCAGGAGGCTGAAGAAGAAGGATCGCCTGAGTCCAGAAGGTTGAGGCTACAGTGAGCTGTGATTGTGCCTCTGTACTCCAGCCTGGATAACAGAGTGAGACCGTGACTCAAAAAAAAAAGTACCAAAGCCAGGCTCGGTGGCTCAGCCTGTAATCCCACGCCTTTGGGAGGCTGAGGTGAGTGGATTGCCTGAGCCCGCGGGTTCGAGACCCGCCTGGGCAGCGAGACCTCATCTCTACAATTAATCAAAAAATCAGCCGGGCGTGGTAGCGCATGCCTGTATTTCTGGCTACTCGGAAGGCTGAGGTGGAAGGATCGCCCGAGCCCAGCAGGTCGAGGCTGCTGTGGCCGGGAGCGGCCACTGCACTGCAGTCTGGGTGACCGAGTGAGACGCCAACTCAAAAAAAAAAAAAAAAAAAAAAAGTATCAGCCTGGCAGATTAAAGATGATTATCTATTCAATTTTGTATACATAGTTTATTAAAAAGAAGACAGATTCTTGGGCTACTTGATTTTGGACCATGCAGTATGTGTGCACTGCAAGTTTTAACTATTATTATTTTTGTAATCTAATAACTAGTATACACTACCAGATGAAAACAACAGATTCCCCTCAGATACAAAAACTTGTGTGTCCATTAGGGGAAAAAAACCAAATGTCTGATTATGCTTCATCTCTTTATTTAAATGTATTTTATTAAGATATGCATTAAAATGTCATTTTCATGTTTTGAAATGACTTATGCTAGCATATACATGCAATTTTTATTAAATCTGCAAGCACACCCACATAGTTAATTATATACATTGAGATATTTTATTGCCTAATTGTATTAAGATATAGCTAATTATGCAACTAATTTCTCAACTTGTGACACAGATAAAAATCTTTTTTAGTTTCTTAAATGTGTAGAAAATTAAGTTGGCATTAACACATTGTTTATATGCATACAACTACTCTTAACGCCTTTCAAAATGTTTCTTACATAAATACCACAAAATAAACCTTCATTAAATCTGGTAACACTAATTTAGAAAGTGTCATTATTTGAACATGTGCTAGATTTAAATCGTTTTTATTTAATTATGTACATAAGTTTTATAAACAACTTCCAAATCCTTCTATTTATGTAAGAAAACATTTCCAAGCACCTTCTGAGTATCTATACCCATAAAGTTACATCTATACTATTACGATTATACTTCTATGTAGTGAAGTCTATATCTGAAAGCTGAGCAACAATTATAACTATACTTGCTTTACAAATATCACACGAAATTGAGGAACTAATAGAAGGACAACTTATTTGATTCCACCTGCATAATTCTGTAATTTGTAAGGTTAATAAATTACCTTCTGCTCTGATTTTACTAAATGGGTCAGTTTCTTACCTTACATAGCTCCATAAGAAGACTTTGATCTAACCACTAATTTAATTAAATTGTTAGAATTTTTTGCCAAAACTTGTTGCTACAGAGACTGAACATGTTGCAAGGTATGCAAGAACAACAATTTATTCTTGCTGAACAATACAGTTGCCATTTAAATTTGAGGCTCGGTTTTTAAATAATCTTAATTTGGCATCAAATTTTCTCTTTTGGCTCAACAAGGAGTGGAATATTTTACTAACATTTTGTTTCATTTTTCAAGTTTTAAGTAGCATATAAGAGTATTTGAGTTTTATTTTAGAATATTATTTTTATCTCAGGATATCATGCTCTATTTATAATAAACACAGAAAAAATGCAATAACACATTGTCTAAAACATAGACTGGAAATCCAATTGATGAAATCAACTAATCCAAATCTCTAATTTTACAGATGATAAAGCTGAAGTCAAGAGAGTCTAAGTGTCCTGCTCAGTTTCATATTACAAATCATAGATGAACAACAGTTTTTTTTTTTTGAGTTGAAGTCTCACTCTGTCGCCCAGACTGGAGTGCAGTGGTCGCTCCCAGCCACCACAGCCTTGACCTGCTGGACTCCGGCGATCCTTCCGCCTCAGCCTTCCAAGTAGCTGGAACTACAGGCGAGCACTATCACGCCTGGTTAATTTTTTGATTTATTGTAGAGATGAGGTCTCGCCAAGTTGCCCAGGCGGGTCTCGAACCCGCGGGCTCAGGCAATCCACTCACGTCAGCCTCCCAAGGTGAGGGATTACGGGTTGACCCACCAAGCCCGGTTGAACAACAGTTTTATTCTTTAGAGCCTCACTTTGTTCTTGACTCAAATGTCCATTTCTTACTCACGAGATCTGAATAATTTCTAGATGTTTCTGAAAATTTAGTCTAGACTCAGGTAAAATATTTGTGTGTACTGGAGAGTTTAAAGTATTATTCCTAAAGTTGTGAAGACAGTTCCCAAAAGTAGGCTTCATATCTTATGTAATGATGCTATCATTAGATTAAATTGACAATCTTTCAAACATAATATTAAAAGGAGTAAGACTTAGTTACATGCATAAATCCTATTATATTTCGAAGTCAATAACTTTCATTTATATTAATTTATCATAAATTATGCAATTTGGATGCATTTCAGTTGTCAGAATTTATGATCAATCATTGGGATAATAGTCTAAATACTTAATAACTGATATAGCATGATTACCAACCAATCACAATGGACAGCAGACCAGTCAGAACAGGTTCATGACCATAATACTTTGTATAACTATGACTATTATTCCTGAAATAATATACTTTTGGTTAATATACCTTTCTTTATTAAAGTTGTCAAAGTGTCCCACTATTATTAATATGTTGTTTTCCATACTTGCTCGCAGGTAAGTTACATTGCCTTTACTCCAGTGGATAATAAGACAAAATCAAAGAGAAAAACAAATGTACAGATAAAACATAAAACCAGCGCTTACAAATCTCCAAATATTTTTATTCTTCTTTTTTGATTGGTGTCTTGCTCTGTCACCCAGACTATTTCAATATTCAGTGCTGGAGTGCAGTGGTGAGATCATGGCTCACTGCAGCCTTGAACTCCTGGGCTCAAGCCATTCTCCTGCCTCAGCTTCTGGAGTAGTTGGGGCAGCAAGTGCATGCCATCCTGCCTGATTAACTTTATTTTTTTCAGAGGAATGATCTTTCTATGTCGCCTAGGCTAGTCTCCAGCTCCTTGCCTTAAGTGATCCTCTCATCTCAGCCTCTTGAGTAGCTGGGATTACAAGAGCTAGCCAGCTCATATGTTTTTTTTTTACAATTCTCAACTTACAATATTTAAATAAAATGCAATACAGGCATTCACAGGACTCAGAACATGTGTGTGTATTAATATATGTAATTAAAGTTTTCTGAACTTTGAAATGAGAGAAGTGAAACCCCATTCATAGTGGTGTGATGGTTGAAAAGCAAATTCTTATTCCTAGAGCGTAGTCTACCACTTTCCAGTTATTAGTAATAGAGGTGTATATCCAAAGGGCTACATCATTTGATGTCCTCCAGTTTCCCCAGTTCCTTCTCTCAGTATCAGAAGGGCCCATCCTCTACTTAATAACAAAATAAGGCCAGGTTTGGTAGGTCAGATGTAATCCCAGAACGTTGGGAGGCTGAGGCAAGTGGATTGCCTGAGCCTGCGAGTTCAAGACCAGCTCGGGAAACTTGGTGAGACCTTGTCTCTACAATAAATCAAAAATTAGTTGGACATGATAGTGTGCGCCTGTAGTTCCAGCTACTCGGAAGGCTGAGATGGAAGGATCGCCTGAGCCCAGCAGGTTGATGCTGGGGTGGCCGTGAGTGTGCCACTGCATTCCAGCTTGGGTGCCAGAATGAGACTCCAACTCAAAAAAAAGAACAAAACAAGTTTGCATGCACAATAGAGTCACTCAACAGGATTATGAAATTACTCAGTCAAGTCGCCTTTTCTCTCTTATATTTTATTTTATCCTCACTTCCTTTTTCATTCCAGAGAAAACTAATTGACAACTAATGTCCATAACAGAATTCTGTCTTAGTCAGCTTTGAGTTAAATATTACCAAGGTGTCATTAATGAGACTATTACAATATTCAGAGAAAATGCACGGATGCACTATATCTACATAAAATCAAATATTATTATTAGAACAAGAATCAGAATGATAGAAACTTTAAGATTTTAGTTTCTGGGTTTAGACTGTCTGATTTGAATTTAAACTCCACATTGATCAGCTAGGTGATATTGGGCTTGTTAATGTGTCTCAGTTTCCTTTTCTGTAAAAAGGGGACAAGAGTGGCCATTGCCTTACTAGACTCTGGTGTGGACATGTGCTCTTTGACCTATGACCACTGCTATGTTTCCTAAGCTTTGGTTCCCTCCCCTCCCTTGGGGAGGTGAATCTCTTTTCTCTTTCCTCTCTCCCTAATTTACTTTAAAAATAACTATATTTTCCCATCTAAAAACAAAAAGGGTGTGTGTGGGGGGGGGGCAAGAGTAACAATCTCCTTGCGTTATAATGAGAATTAAATAGGTTAACACATGAAAGCCAACCCATGTAGTTCAAAAGACAGTAGGGAAGGAATAAGATCCAGAGGTGTGGGTGAAAGTTACTTCACTATGGAGCAATATTCTTCCGAGCACTTTACTTCAGCAATTTATTTTTTTCTGTAAAAGGTCAGATAGTAAATATTTTAAGCTAACCCCCAGGTATGTGGTACATGCCTGTATTCAGGAGGCTGAAATGGAAGGATCCCTTGAGCCCAGGAGTTCAAGACCAGTCTGGGCAGCATGAGACTCTATCTAAAAATAAACATTAAAAACAAAATTTTTAAAAGAAATATATAAGCTTTGCAGGCCATATGGACTCTGTTGCAAATACTCCACTTTGCTGCTGTAGTGTGAAAGCACCCTTAAGTAATATATAAATAAATGGGTGAGGCTGTGTTCCAATAAAACTTCACATATGAAAAGAGGCCATGTTGGCCCATGGGCAGTATCAACCCCTGCTTTACCTTCCATCGTTTTAAATTACAAGGTCTTCCCACTCTGTTGGTAGGAACACAAACTATTCCCAGGCCTGTGTGAGATCCTGCGATTTTCCCTCTAACCCTTGAGAAACAGATATTTTTTCTTGTCCTCAAGCTTCCAATGTACAGATCAGTTGAAGACTGGAGGGGACTCACTAAAGATCTCCAGAGTGCTCTCTGTGTGGCTCACGCCTCTTTGGCATTCAACTCTGTAAACTGGAGCTGCTTTGGTTCCCTGTCTGCCCATTCTGGCTCCTCAAACCTGGGAGTCTGCCAAGAGTTTGTCCATCCCTAAGTTGAGAACTAGACACTTTCTCTAGGCAGTATTCTGGGGAAGTCATGGTGCTCACTTTGTTTATCTCCCCTCTTTTAGGCTGGACTGTGTTTTTATTGGCAAATGTCAAATGTCTGAAAACTGTTGGCTCATATGGTTTGTTTGTTGCAGCTGTTTCCGATGGGGAGTAAACCTGGTTGGTCTCTGGTACTCCATCTTGGCTGGAAGTGGACGTTTCTATAGATTTTTATTATTTAAGTTGTTTTATT
This sequence comes from Carlito syrichta, assembly GCF_000164805.1. NCBI lineage: Eukaryota > Metazoa > Chordata > Mammalia > Primates > Tarsiidae > Carlito > Carlito syrichta. The sequence goes on from NW_007247202.1 coordinate 449,230, forward strand.
TAAATTATTTTTATTATTTTAAATTTTAAATGAGTCCCAAGGCTCAGAAATGTTTGGCAATTTCATCTCAATCATTCACCTAGTAAGTAATGGAGAGAAAATTTAAAACCTGTGCTTCTAACGTCTGAAAGAGCACTCTCCCCCTTACACTACACCGCTTTCATCAGAGGGAATTAACCACAATCTGTCTTTTAAATACAAACTGTCATCTTTACTAAAAGAAAAGGATAAATCAAGCTGGAGCCAAAGACTTTGGGGTTCTCTTGTAATATTATAAAAAAAATTGGGGGTCTGATAATTTTTGTATTTTTTAATGGAGTTGTTTTTCTCTACTGTTATAGCATTTTTGTGTGATTCTGCCTGTGGAGAATATTTAGAATTTTCTCCAAATGGAGGAAAACTTTGCCCATTTTAATGATCTGATACTGACAAGCTTTCCACTGGAAAGTTTCCATCTGGCTCAAACTTCAGCTTCTGCGTTTTCTAGGGATGTGACTTCTTTGCAAATTTACTGGGATTACCTCATACAAGGGATAGGATAATATTGCTACACTATATAAACATGGTAAAATGGGATATGTGCAAATGTGTCTGTACATTCTTACAGTTCATTTTTATGAATTTCACCATGCAATTCCATTTAACATTTCCTAAGATAGCAATACATTTTTGAATGATAAAACATGGCATTTGAGTATGCCAAGTGAGAAATATTATTTAAATAGTGAATATTCACAAAAAGTTTGGAGCATTATATTACCAGAAGGCTCTCTGTTTAATGAGAAAGGAACACTTATCGCTTTACAAATACATGAGTTATAAATACATACTAATATATGTATATATCTATTAACACAAATAATCTGTTTGTCACAAGCAATGTATTTGCTAAATAAAACATTATGTAAATGATGCAATGTCAGATATAACTCCTCTTTTAAATATGAGAGACTGATTTCTTACAGTAACAGAAAAACTAAACTCTAGATGGTGAGTCACGTATCTTCGTATATTTTAAGTATTATTTGAATTACTTTTAATACATGAAAATTATTTTTAATATTACATGAAAATGAGGTTTTGATCCTTGTTTCTCGATCTGTTGTTATTTATGCTTTCTCTAAAGCCTCCCAAAATGGCACCTAGCCTCAGGCATCTTTCTGGCACATCAACATTTTGACTCATTTTTCTCATCCCTAAAACAAATGAGATGGCCTCTTAGACACTTTCCACCTCTAGGATAAAACAGGGTCAATGACTGTGTTCTGAGTTCTATATTATAGGATACCATTACACCTTTGAATCCAAGTCAGAACACTGAAAGACGATTATTGCTTCTGTTATTTCTATGAGGAAACAGCTCTGGAAGGCTAAATCATTTGCCTAAAGTCTAAAAGGTGCTGAACATGTGATTAAACCTAAGGGTTCGCATTATAGTGTGCATTCCTTTTCTATACTTCTGGTCTTAAAATGTTTTTGTCTTAGTTATCTTCTGAAAATGATATGCTTTGAGGAAACAATGTTAAAACAGATAAGGTATCATTTTTAGTATATATATACTTTTATCAATTCAAATTAAAAATATTTACTTATGAGATTAATAAACAATGAGACAGTTTTTATATACATAAAAATTTGAAATTAAAGGTTATGGACAAGTTTCAGCCTTTTAACAGCCTCCACTTTTAATTTATTTCTATACTCCTGGATTTGCAGTGATAAGACATGCCTTATTTATAGAGATAAGTAATTGTATATGGAAAAAGTTCTTTTTAAATAGCACACCTCATAACTTCAAGGTGTCCTTGAGTTAACCTGATGGAGATGGAAAATGTGATTAGAAATTTCTGTTTCTATAATGATCACCTAAAGTTTTTGACTACTCACATTTATTGTATATAATATCTCAGACAATATGCCATCCATACTTCCACATGTATTAGGTAATATTGTGATAGTATCGCAAGTCATGTATGTTTTCCATGACTTTTCCTCAGATCCAAGAACACAGCTAAGATGGCTGACCACGGCCTTGTGCATGTTAGTTAAGTTGTGACAGATAATACACGGGGTGCATATAACTGCACTATTTAATTCTACTGCTAAATTTTCACCAGAAAACATACCTAAAGTGAGCCCTCAATAAGTGTTCATTATTAGCAATAGTGTGTAAATCGACTCTTGCTTTTTTGGAAAATGATTATATTGTAGAGGCTTCTATAGCTTGCCACTGGGAATAAAAAAGGTATATTCAGCTGAATGTGTATTTTGAGATTAGTAAGTTAAATTTGATTTTATTCTCATATTCCAAATACTTTCATATCACAATTTTTTTTTAAATTTTGTTTTGCTTTTGGCTCACACTCTTCTTTACTCTCTCCAGGTGGACATAATTTCTGTTACTTAACTCTGATTTTTCACCTCTTTATTTATACTCTCATTAGACCTTATATTTGCTTTCCCTAGTTTCTTCAATTTTTGGTATATTCCAACCTTTTAAAATGAGGAGTCATTGAAGACTTGTCCTGTATAGTAACACAGATTCTCATTATTCAGTAAGAAAAGCTTTATGACATTAATTTCTCAAGCAGACTGAATTAAAATTAATTATGGCATGTTCCTTAAAGAAATGATCAAAGGGATGAGAAGGTCAGGTTGAAGTTATTTTCCCTCAGACTGTCAAAGTGTTTTCATTAATAGGGTTCCTAGTTTACTTTCTTTTTCTTTTATATTTCTCATTGCTCTACCACTGATTCTCGCACTTTTCTTAAAATTAATGTATTACCAAGTATATTACAGCCATGGAGAGAAAAAAATAGTTTTGCTGTACCAAGAACTTTAACATCATATTGGCTTATATGATGGAAGATAGGTACTGATACCTATTTAAAGTCATGTTTTCCTGAACATGCAAAGAACTTTTAGGCTGGATAACAAGAATGATAAATAACAAATGTCAACATATTTAATAATTACAATATATTATGTAGCTATTATTAGTTGTACGCATTTCAAAATCTCTTTTAACTTCTATTATTGAACTTTGCAGCAACTTGGATGGACTTAGAGTCTATAATACTGAGTGATCTATCACAGAAACAAAGAACTGAATACCACCTGTCCTCACTCATAAGTGGACCTTGAACAATTATCATAATACTTTAAGAAAGGGATTAGCAGCAGTGGGAAACTGCCAGGGGACTGGGGTTGGCGGGCGGGATTGACAGTAGTAGAAAACTGCTGGGGGGCGGGGCACACCTCGTTAACAAGGGTACCTGCATAATGAACATTTGTATACCTAACCCTGAATTGTATCCCACATAAAAAATTTGAAAATTAAAAAAAAAGAAAGTACAGCCAAAAGCTATGAATTTCAGAGTTGAAAATTAAGTGACATCAATACTTGAATGCTAGCTCAAGATAATAAGAAGGAATTTAAGGACATGAAATGTTTATGAAAACCAAGTTAAAGTTCCTTTAGAGCTATAATGTCAATGTAGATTTTATATATTAGAAGCTATAAATTGTTGACAGGTTTTCTTAGTGAAAAATGAAATGCTTATAGTGGAGATCTTTTATTTTGAGCAATGTTTTCTTTTTAAATTCTGTCAGACCATAAATGTCTCAATGACAAAAATATTGGTAAAAACATTCTTAAAGAAGCGATTGTTATTAGTGTGGTTCATATACTAATCTAAAATGGGGATATAACTTAGAATTTGTTAATAAGACAAACTTATTGTTTTCTAAGTTTTAGATAGATAATGACAATATTATGAAACAAGTCCCAAGAAAACAATAACAATTATGGTTCTAGAATTATTCCCCTGGTATATTCATACTTTCTGGACTGCAGAATTTATAGGGACTATTTTTCAAAGTAAAACATTTTCTTCATATACATTTTTTATTTCCCTATTTAAAATAAAAATTTTTGATATCTCCACAGCTGATTTATCACAAATAATTCTCAAAGATTTCAAAAATTCTTAAAACTTAAAATAAGTTAAAAACATATATCACACTAGCAAATAAAAAAATACATTATCCAATAATATGTGTACATTCTTTACTTAGCAAAGGTTAACATTTAAAGATGAAGTTGCAGTTGTATTTTTAACCTTCTAAATGGTCAACTGGAATCATTTTGTATGATTGTTAACATCAGTTGCTACATTATTCTCCAGCAGCAAGAATAAAATACTATATGTGGGAAAAAAGTTAAACAGAATCGATAATAATGCTATAGAATGTAGAGCACATAATTGTAACTAGATGAATATATTTCAAATCTAGACAATACGGGGTAATTTATTAAATTGCATTAACACTAAAATATTCCATTAAAAATGTTTCATGTTTGTTTCTGGCAATTTTCGTTCTTTTCTACTCTCAGCTATTTTGTCTTTAGAAAATCCAAAATGCTTACCTTGAATGATGATTCTAAACAATGTAGACTCCATGGTTTTGCATAGCACTGTTAGCAAATCTATGCTATCTATGTTAGCACACACTATCTCCTTTATTACTTCAGTCTTTAGCTATATGATAAATATAATTCTTTCATGGTGACATGAAAAATATACAATATGAGAAAATATAACATAATATAATAAGAACAGAAATTTGCATAAAAGGAAATACACAAATGCAAGTAGAAGCAAAGTAATTTCAGAACAAATAAATACTAACATCGCTAGCTTAGTCACAAATGTTAAACCAAAAGGATCCTACCTGACGAATCAAAATTCACCTCATTGCCAGGACTTGGACCTACGTCGATAGACACAATTGGCAAGAGCTTCCGGAAGTCCCATAGCTTTAAAACCCCACAGGCATCGCAGGATGCTATCATGTGACCCTTCAAAATATAAAATAAATTAAAATGGAATGTGCGTCCATATATTACATACCAGTACAAATATATAATAACCTACAGATAAAATAAAAGATTTCTGTAACAATTTTATTAAATCCACAAGAATACACTCCTCTAAGTTAAAAAATAGTTGTTATATTTTTATTTTGGATGTCAAATTATTACAAAATGAAATTTTAATATATGAACTCCTATACTAAATTTTGGAAGAAAATGTTTCAGAAAAGCATTTTCATTATTTTAATTATATGAAAAGATGTAATAAAATGAAAATATATACTCATGTAATGTATCTATTTATACACAAATTACATGTGCGTAAAACATAAAAACTATAGCATGAAAAATTACATCATAAGCACATCTCACTTTTTATGCTTTTAATTAGTTAGCATTGATAATTTATGCCTCAGAGTAGAAATGGAACAGAGATAGGAAAATAAATGGACACAATGAAAGAAGAGATGTCATCATAGCGGGTAGAATGACGGGTGGAATGAAACTGACTGCAATAAACCCATGCCTACTGTGGTCTGTTACATAGTCAAACGTCTTAGCAGCAATACTTGGGCTTGCTTTGGTAACATGTAGTGGGAAAAGAAGGAAAGTAATTAGATAATGGGAATGGAAAACAGAAGAAAGGCTGGAAGAATTCAAGTGTTGTGGGAACCAGGAGGATAGTATAGTAGCAGTATAGTAGTAGCAGCCCAGGCTTATCAGTTCAGAGCTCTGGGTCTGTTTACACTTTTCCTGCTGGCATCCCAGGAAATATTTATTGAGCATCCACTTGATGTCATAAAACTGGGTATACACTGATGAATAAGGGGAGTTCCCGCTCTCCAGCAACTCATAATTCACACTCATTCTCATTCTTCCCTCATTTAATTTCTTTGTCCACTCACAAATTGAATGCGTATTGGCGACATCAGAACTATCAGTAATGTTTATGATAAGTCCATATGCTGCTTCTAATATGATACACGGTTTCCCTTTAGTTGCAGCTTACTTTGTCAATGTCAAGTAAAAAATTATCCCCTCATTTTCTTCCTATTTTTTAAAAAGGTTAAAAATAATAACTTACTTATTGCACAATTTTTCTTACCATTTTGAGCTAGCACACACATTTTTCCTCATGTAGTGCTTGATTTCTATCCTTGCTGTAAAATAATGTACATCCTGTATTACAGGTCAAGTGGACTCTGTTTTTCCCTAAACACACCAGTAATGCAATGAGTGCCATTAGTTTTAAAATTCTATAACTGTTGTCACTGGCAAAATAATACAACAGCTTTGTTCCCAATCTAATAAATGAGATGCTTCATCTTTTTTATGTCTTAAAAGGAACATGGAGAACTTGAAATGTCCTCAAATATGTAAACATGTATTAAAAGAATTATAAGGAATCAGTGAATTTCATTTCAAAAAGGAAAAAAGTCTTCAGTATTAACAGGGAATATTAATGTTAAAAATTAGAAAGAACTCTTTCCAAATATAAGGGCTTTCAATCATCTCACAGAAGTCACAGAATGGATTTTTTGTCAATTTTGAGAACAGAGTAGATACACTTTAATCAGAATTTAATTGGGATGCAACGCTAACCACAGGATTTGATGTACTTTTCTTGTCTGAAGTCTATGAAATGAAGACAACCTTGTGGCGTACTTTATTCTATTGAATACTGAGATTTGAGGAAATACACTAAAATAAAAAAAAAGCAGTTCCATCATTTTTATTGGGTGGAAATAATTAATTAGTTTTAATATTTTTACACTTAATACTTGAAACTTTCATTGTTATCAAATTAGAAAATTTAATAGTTTAATAATATTAAAATGAGTCAACATTTATTATTATTATTATTTTTTTGATTTGGAGTCTCATTCGGTCGCCCAGACTGGAGTGCAGCGGCCGCTCCCAGCAACCGCAGCCTCGACCTGCTGGGCTCCGGCGATCCTCCCGCCTCAGCCTTCCGAGTAGCCGGAATCACAGGCATGCGCTACCACACCCGGCTGATTTTTTTTTTTATTTATTGTAGAGATGAGGTCTCGCTGCCCAGGCGGGTCTCGAACCCGCGGTCTCAGGCAATCCACTCCCCTCAGCCTCCCAAAGGCGCGGGATTACAGGCTGAGCCACCGAGCCCGGCTGAGTCAACATTTATTAAATGCTTTTTACTGAGCCAGGTACTGTGCTGTGCTAAACATTTCATTAATAAAATTGTATATTAATTTTAAACAATTGTGAACAACAAACTTTTTTTTAATGTTGGAATCTCACTCTGTCGCCCAGGCTGAAGTACAGTGAAGTGCTCACGGCCATCACAGCCTCAACCGGCTGGGCTCAGGTGATCCTTCCACCTTAGCCTTCCAAGTAGCTGGAACTACAGGCACGTGCTACCATGACTGGCTTAACTTTTTATTTTATTGTAGAGATGAGATCTCACCAAGTTGCCCAGGCTGAACTCGGACCCCTGAGCTTAGGAAATCTTCTCACTTCGGCCTCCCAAAGTGCTCGGATTACAGGTCTGAGCCACCGCGCCCGGCAACTAACTTTCTTTAGCCAGATTTTTTCCATTGCCTTAGAAACTTGGAAGTCATGATAAAGTATGCATTATGGTAAAATGAATATGAAAACTTACCAAGCAATAGAACCAAGTCTATGTTTAGATTTAATAACAGAAAGATACTTAGTAATGAAAGAACAACTTTGCTATGCTTCCAGTAAGCAGGTGAAGCAGATGCTAGTACCTACTGCAGTGTTTGAAGCATAATAGAGCCCATCAAAATATTTGTTAGACCAATAGATGTGGAATGTCTCCTCAAAGCTTACCCAAAACTTTTACTTTAGTCCAAGTTCTTCATAGCAGTGTTGAGGTAAATATTAATTCTAACCTGGATGGTTCCGAATCACTTAGACAAAAAAGAAGTGATAGAAGAGGCAGATAATTCAGAATCCAAAACTTGGAATATTTTTATGACCCTATATCCCTCCTTTTCCTCCCATGTCAGAAGCACCGGAGGGCCACGTGCTAATTTCCTGTCAAAAGACAGAAGAAACCAGAACAGTGCTAATACAAACCACCAAACCATGTAGTGTGAGTTTTGGGGCATCTGGAGATGCAGAAATATGGAAAAGGGATTAGTTGACAAACTGAAGAGAAATCCCTTTATTTAGAGTTTATGAAAGGTAAGAAAACAAAAACTAGCTATAGTTTGGCACGTAACCTAAAGAAGATGTTTTGAAAGATAGTTGAGTCTGTGTGACTATCTCAATGAGAGTCAAGACTCAAGAGGTTTGGAAATCGCTAAAATGCAATTCTGGTGATGTCACTGGTTTCAGTACTGATAGCAAGAAAGGGAAGGTACTAAAAGCGATTGAACAGGAAGTTCTCAAACAAGTTTAGATTCAGATCTATGATTATTTTTGTAGCACTGAATCTATAGCACCCCGTGGTTCCTGCTACATGTTAAGCGGTTGGTCTTTAAATAAATAATTGAATGAATATATATAAAGGGAATAGAGAGAAATTAATGTGGACTACATATGATTTTAAATATTTTATTCAAAAATATAGAAATATTAAATGAGCTGACGCTAAAAAAAATGGTCCTTTGATCACAAGACTCAAATGAGTTAAATAAGACAGAGTTTAGCAAAATGGACAAGAAGCACAGTTGAAATGAAAATGATTAGTCGCCACTCCTGATTGCCCTGTTAGGCTTTCCCACCAGTAACTTAATGATTTTGTAATGAGGAAAGTCAAATAGATATGAAGCTATTTATAAGTTAGAGTATGGGGTCATAAAAATGAACCTAGCTTCATCTAGCCCGCCGAAAACATGTTGGAGAAATTTAGCAATATGTATCAAGGATCCCCAAAGTGCTCATACTTTAGAAACTTTTAATATTACTTCTAAACTTTATGAGAAATTAAAGAAAGATTTATGTTCAAAAATTAATGGAGAATTATTTATAAAAATAGAAACAAGTGAAATTTGTAGTAATAATCTCACATGGAAGAAATAAAACTCGTGTTGTATATTCAGAAAACTGCTAGAAGCAACTTTTATGCAAACTTGATACCAGCAACTGCAGGAAGACAAGCAGATTTAACTATTATCTCTCTGCATAGAGGTACTGAACATATTTATGTATTGCAAAACAAAGAAAGAAAAGGAGAAAACTGGGATACGAATGAGGTCATTATAATTTAAGTGAATAATCAAAATACTATTCTCATAAACAATAGTATCTTTTAATAGAAACATCTTATGGCTTTGTATAACCTTTAAAAATAGGTTTTACAAATTTGATATAAGTCTTGGGATTAAGGGACCATTTTTCAGATAGGCTAAGAAAGTATAGAGGTACAGTTTCCTATATGAAAGTTCTTATGTCTTTATATTGCATTTCAAGATGAAATAGGAAACTAATTTATTATTGAAAACACAAGTCTAATTTGATTTGTACTTTGAACTGTCATCCTGATAAGTCAGCTAAGTAATTTCTTGTTTCGACTCACTAGGATACAGATATGTGTGTGTGTATGTGTATACATATACACAAGATACCCTTCACTTTTCTCATCTTCTTTTGGAAAGTCAGTTTACTGAACAACATCGAAATAGAGAAAATACAATAGGGGATATATATATATAAAATGCTCTCCTCTCAAAGACTTATACTGCATAACAGAAAAATTCAGTGAATGATTACATATAAACTGTGCACACATGAGAATGTTGAAAACTCTGTAAAAAACTCTGTTTTGTTTGGCAGTGCATTCCTATGACTTAGAATAACACATGGTAGATGTTTGATAAATAATTGTAGAAAAATGAATGAATACTGTAAATGAATAATGAGAAGACCACTAACATAACAATTATAGAACCAATGTAAAATATGGATAAGATTATGCCAAGCTATGGTCACGTTGATTAAAAGTATACAATACTTATGTACAATAATTGAATGGGAAGATACATTTATAGAAAACTTTTGTGTATTTTTATGATGCTTTAATATTTGAAATATGAACAAAAACTATAAATAATTACATTCCTCAAGATAACAGTTTCATGTTCTTCAAATATCCCTGCCAAATATATTACTGTTTATTTAATGAGAAATTATATATTTGCACAATACTTTATAATTTACCTTAAAACATACTCATAAGTAATGTCACAGCTGATTCTCATAGCTATATGATGAGTCAAACTATAATTCCATCTTGCAGTATACAACTGAATACAAAATTAAAGGTTTTACTGACAAACTCTTTTCAAGATAGTTTAAAAATAGCTACAAAATGAGACAAAAAATAACAATAGCTGACACTAATTGGGTAATTGCTACATGTCACTCAGAATTTCAAACAAATATATATACATATTTACAAATATTAGTTATTTCTTTTTTTTTTAAAAAAAAAACTACTATGGAATAAAGGACCATCTCCATTATATGGATGTGAAAATAAAGCCACAGAAAGCTTAATTTTTTTTTTTTTTTTACAGTTCACAGTTAAAAGAGGTAGCCAGGAGTTAAATCTTTTTGACTCTAGAGTCTGTGAGAACCACTAAGCTTTACTATATCTCAAAGACAGAGCTGAACTAAGAAAATGATTTTTTTGAAGTATAAGATCTTGAAGAATTTGATGAAAGCATAACAGGAATAGTACTCACTAGAGAAAAATAGAACAGAAACACAAAGTAAAGAATAGGCATGAAACCATGGGCCTCTGGGCTCTAGGCTTGGAAGCAGACCCTGTTATTCACCTTCTGTTGAGTAACAGAGATTAAAGAAACTTGTGTCAGATGGAAGACAAAAACCAACTTACTGCTAAAGCCATGACTTGTGTAAGGTTTCCTGATAAAACGAAGCTGACAAAATCGCTGACTAGGCTGGGCTTTCTCCTTGGCTCACGCCTATAATCCCAGCACTTTGGGAGGCCAAGGTGAGTGGATTGCCTGAGACCAACCTGGACAGCTTGGTGAGACCTCATTTCTACAATAAATCAAGAAAAATTAGCTTGGCATGGGCGCACACCTGTAGTTCCAACTACTTGGAAGGTTTAGGTGGAAGGAGCCCCTAAGTCTAGCAAGTCAAGACTGCAGTGTCCATGAGCAGCATGTCACTGCCTTCCAGCATGGGCGACAGAGTGAGACTCTGCCTAAAACCAAAACAAAACAAAAGGAAATTGCCATTTTTATGAAACTATACATTTAAGGACTTGAGTTCATATCCAGTCTTATAATCCTGACCTGAACTGAATAACATATTCAGTGACTGAATCTATGGTTTCAACACCAAAAGACAGATTTTCTTTATTATGGATGTAAAACATATCCTAGGAGACCCCCGGACTACTGGCATGGAACACCAGGATCAATGGAAACAGCTGCAATAAGGAAAATTAAGGAGGAGTAAGCACAAATAGAGAGCAAAAGAGCAAGGGAGAATAGATTCAGTCCTTTTACTTACTAAAAAGCTGAAACAATTGTTTCCTAACATGCAAAGAGGTCTAAGGCTAATAAAGACAGTCACTAATTGACTGCAATTATCAGTGTAAACTAAAATTATGAAAGACTGCAAAAGATTTTAAAATAAGTATTAGTCTCAAGGATTTTAACAGAATTAATACTACATAAAACAAAATGAAACAAAGCAGTCTAAAATGACTTGAAGAAACCAAGAGGATTAACATGTTGGTAATTGAAAACAAAAAGACTCAATAGATAGGTACTCTAGTCTAGACAAAGTTGAAAAGAAAGCTAGTGAATTGCAGGATTACAACCTGGAAAATTTAGCTAGATTGCAGACATAGAGATGAAAAGATAAAAGCATGTAAACCATGAAGAGACTTGAAGGTGGGGATGGAGTTGCATATTCTAATAAATGTCTAATAAGCATCACAAGAGAAGATGATGTAGAGAAAAGCAGAACAGTATTTGAAGGTGTAACGGCTGAAACTTTTCCAGAATTGAAGCTATAATAGTAAAAATAAAAGTGTGCTCCAAGTATTGAGTATGATGTCTAAAAGTAAAACTACATCTAGACACTGTAATGAAAAATGTGGAATATTATGGATGAAACAAATTAACCTACAAGTGAAAAACGACAGATTATCTATATGTATAAATAGTAAAAGTAGATGTTAGAACCAGTGGAATAATGTTCAAATTGCATGGGGGGAGGGGAACTCAACCTTGCCTTGTATGCTTGGCTAAATATGCCTTTGGACTGAGTACGTTTTCAGACATTCAATGACTAAAAATGTTTAAATTTAAATATCTTGTGGAAATAATAATTAATGGTTGTATTTTTCCACAAAGAGAGCACAGTCCTAGAGATAGCATGGGTCAGAAGGGATAGTAGTGAACACACATATTTTAAAAAATCAAGAATTTTTTATTAAATTTGATTAACTGTTGACTATGAAAGAGAAAATGTACAACCCAATCCCCAACTTTGATTCTAAATCTAAGCTAAATCTTATTCTTAATTAAACAAAATACAGGGCGTAAATTTAAAAGAAGCAAATGAAAGAGATTAACACAAAAGACAAATTATTGTCAAAGTAATAACCAATATATAAATAATCACACAGCACATGCACATACACACAAATGGGATATACTTAACATTGATATTTAAAAGTAAGACACAACTAAATTGTTTTTAAAAATAAAGAATACAACTATGTTTCACTTTCAAGAGAAACATTAAAAGCAAGCGATAATAATAAAAAATTACTAAACTACTCAGAAAGTGTAAAAGTAAAGGCATTGAACTGTTAAATATTAATTAATAAGAAATTGGTGGACTAAGACCAGTATCAGAAAAAAGAAATTTAAGTAAAAAAATTACTTTTATTATTCTCTATATAATAATAGAGAATAATAAAAGGAAAACTCTAACAAGACACAACTAATAAATTTTTATGTAACTACAAATAAAATCTTAAAATATAAAAACATTATAAGAATAATTATAATTTTTCCATACAATGAGGAAATTTTACTATTTGTCTATAAAGGAATAATAAATCACATATGTATATATATATATATATAAAAACACTCTTAACCATTCACTCCTCTAGTTATCAAGTATTTGTGAAATATATGATAGGTAACAAAATAAGTCTCAAGAAAAAACAAAGAATAAATGTTATAAAGGTCAAATCATATCACAATGGTGCAATAACATTAGAAACTAAAAATGTTACTGTTTTAAAAAGTTTGGAAACTAAAAGGAAAAAAACCACACAGTAATTTGCAAGATTAGAATTAATTTAAATAAAGGAATTTATACTCTATGTGTTGACTAAATCTGAAGCCATTATTCATGGCAATTTATAATTCCATATGCATTTTTACAAAAAGAGACTTAATATAATAAATATCAATTGAAAATGCTGTTCTTTTCTACACAAGAAATTTTAAAAAGTAGAAATAATTAAAATATGAAAATTTATAGAAAAAAATTAAACAAAACTATAAAATAATAAACAAAAAATCAACAAAATCAAAAGTTCTTTAAAAATATTGTATAGGCAATAGAAAAGATTGTGAAAAAAGAGTAAAAAAAAAGTCATAAATAAGCAACATCAGGAAATGAAAAAGGGACAATAAAAATATGGTAGAGATAAAAGAAACCCACACCAAAATGCTATGAAGAACTTGATACTAAGTGCAAATTCTTTAGCAAAATGGAATTGTCAGAACAAAATATGTTTAAAAATCAACTAACTAGAAACTTCAAAAAAAGTCTTAAATGAAACAAAAAGCAATAAAAATATCAAGAGGGAAAGCACTAAACTAATATAAAAAATTCTCTTTAAGTGGGAACCAGACAGAAAAATGAACTAACAAGCACTTGAAAATATATTCATTGATCCTGGTAGCATAGTTTAATTAAACAAGTTCCAATATTAATGGTTTCTTAGGAGTGGATCCAGTTAGCTTGGCTAGCCAGCCCTAGATCATTCTAGTGGTCATATGTTTGCTAACTCTCTTCTTTTGAATAACTGCCTCTTATTCCCTACACTGTGGTTGGCCTCATAGCAACCCATCTCCCTGAACAGAGCAATTGCGTGAGAGGTAGGTATTTGGTTTTAGTAGGAGCAATAAGAACACCTCCTCAGTTTCCAAACTGATGCTGAGAAACATAAGCTCCTATCTCTTGAGTTAAAGGTTTCAGAAAATATGTAGTGTACATATGCATGTGTAATATTACTTCTGGTACTCAGGTCCAGTAGAGTAAAGAAACTAATAAGAATGATACCCTCTAGGAAGTTTGGTGGTATTTGCGTTTTGGCTCCTGTCAAATCTGAATGTCAGCTGCCAACCTGACCTGTCTGAAGTTTAGTTTTGTGAGCTGAAGGAGTAAAGGACATCCCAAAATATGCCAAATTGTCACATGGATTTTTTCCAGCTGAAAACTGAGAAATTATCACTTCAGAAAAAGGCTAATGGAACTGTTTTTTCCTGTATGCAACAGCCATATATTCCTGTATGCAACAGCCATATATTCCTGTATATAACAGCCTCTTTGGGGAGGGCTGCCTTCCCAGTACCAGGACAAGAGAGTAGTTATCACCAGAGACAGGGACTTGGTGCTGTAGCAGGCCTGGATAAATAATCTTACCCAAAGGAACCCTTATCTTCCACTAGCTTTACATATCTATCTTCTATCCTCCTATATCTCCTAATGACTCCTCTAGAATTTACTACCCCAAGTCAGATCCCTTTGTCCTGTAATTTCTTTACAAATATATTACTCCTTGTCTAAAAATATAAAAACATCTTGTGATGATCTCCACGTAAATGTAAAATTAATAAAAACTTGTAGGCTTGGCATGCTGGCTCAAGTCTGTAATCCCAGCACTTTGGGAGGCCAAGGAGAGAGGACTGTCTGAGCCCACAGATTCGAGAACCGTCTGGGCAACTTAGCGAGACCTCATCTCTACAATAAATCAAAAAAATTAGCTGGGCGTGATAGCGTGCACCTGTAGTTTGGAAGACTGAGGCCGAAGGATCGCCTGATCCCAGCGGATGCATACTGAGGTGGCCATGAGTATGCCACTGCACTCCAGCCTGGGTGATGGAGTGAGACTCCAACTCAAAAAAAAAAAAAAACTTGTATGCTTTTCTCTTGTTAATCTATGTTGTATCACTTTGCCTCCTAGACCTAGACAAAAGGTCCAAAAAATATAAGAACAAAAAAAGGGCAGAGACGATCTTTCCCTCCCCTACAGAGCCATTGAACACCCTGATTTTACTTGACTTAGTTTGAGTTTTTCAGTTAAAGCATGTATTATTTCTTTCTATCAGATTAGAATAAATTTTAATGGCAGTATTGATATTGATAAAGGTACAATACAAGCAGACTTGTATTTCGTGTGTATGTATCAATTAATAGCTAAAATTACATTTTTATTGCCATGATACATGCTCAATACTATTTGCAGGATAATTTCTTTATATGCAAACATCTCATTTTTACAGGTAAAGAAAATAAAGTTTAAAGTGGTAAAATGATATTCCTAAAATGACCTAATTGGAATGACTGGAGTGAGGATCCAAGCACCTATTTGGTTGACATAAGAGTCTGGTATTTTTCGTCCTGTATACTACATTTTATTTCTTGAAGCTAATATAGTATATCACAAATGTTTACAAATATTGAAAATATTTCTCCATTAAAAGACATTTAAATAGTCAGTAACTCAGATAAATACATGTATTTGTCACATAGATTGTTCCTCACACTATTATTTATAAACTAAAACGGTAGAAATATAAGAAAATATTATTGATAGATAAATGTGTATATATATATATACACACACACACAAAACTTTAACCTATATAATTATATAACTAAACTATTATTTTTAACTATTATAACAGTGTTCTCAAAAAATCATTAATGACAAGGAAAAATATACATCTTTAGTTCAGGACAAATAGCAAACACAATCGTCTATACTGTATAATACACATACACAAAGCACACATTGAATATAAGATTGGTGGAAACTAAATCAGTAATGGTTATCTTTAGGCAGTAGGATGATTCATTTTAACTTCATTTGTTCTTTTTCGTTGTAAAAACTCAGAATTCATGGATTTAACTACGTTAATTTTTATCATCAGAAAAATATTTTGAATAAATAAGTAGCACAATCAAAACATCTCACACAGTACCTGTCAAGTGATCTAATTTTCATCTCCTGAAATTTCGCTATGTAAAATGGACGAGAAAGAAGGGTCATCAAGCAAATGGCAGAAACATTAGGCCCGAGAAACATCAGCTGCTTTCAATATGTGAAGGTAATGACCTGCAACTTGGTATTAAGGTATAACTATAATAAAATGTTTAGGCTCATTAGGAGGAAAATTAGTATTTCAAACATTTTTGGTACTAATACATTAGCATGTCTCTTAGGACAGTCCTGTGCAGTGTTAAGCAGTAGCTCATTACAGCATTTCTTCCATACCCTCATGGCACAAATAAAGCAATGAAATTACGGAATTCAAATGGGAAGAAAAGGTAAAATTTGGGAATGTTTAAGGAATTCAAGGCTAAAGAAGTAGGAAATATAAAGCATCAGAAAATTGTGAGATTGCTGTTTTTGGTATATACTTCTTTCCCATGCCACTATTGATCTATTAGGCATTAATCATTATTGCATTACCAATCATGCCCCATGGATGTAGGAGCTGCAAAATCTCAAAAATAATTATTTAGCAGCTAAAGAACGCAACACAGCACTACATAACCACGGGAACTTGTACAGATGATTTATATGTATTATCTCATTTAATCCTTCAACTCAGTGGTTAGGTACTTATGCTACTCAATTTCGTAGATGAAAAAACCAAGACTTATAGTGTTATACAACTTGCCCAAAGTCACTTGGTTTGTAAAACATAGACCCAGAATCCAGACCTGTGTGCCATGGTTTGGTTAGCTCTGCCATGTCTCATGTTGAAATTTGATCTCCAATGTCGGATGTGGGGTCAGGTGGGATGTGCTTAGATCATAGAGGTGGATCCCTTGTGAATAGTTTAGTGCTACTGTTGCAGTAGTGAGTAATTTCTTGCTCTATTAGTTTCTGTGAGAACTGCTTATTAAAATGAGTCTGGAATCTCTCTTCTGTCTCTTCCTCTCCCTCACCACGTGGTCTCCATACTTGGCTTCTCTTCATGCTGGCTTCCTTTTGCCTTCAACCATGAGTGAAAGCAGCCCGAAGCCCTCATCAGAAGTAGATGCTAGTACGATGGCCGTGCTTCTTGGACAGCCTGCAGCACCATGAGCCAAATCAACCTCTTTTCTTTATAAATTATCCAGCCTCAGGTATTTCTTTATAACAACACAAATGCACTACCACAACGGGCTTGTATTTCCCAAAGGATCTAAGTCAAGGTATGCAAAATGTTTTCATTGTTAAGAGATTAAGATCTCGGATGCTTGAGTCAGATTGCCAGGTTTCTCAATCCATTTGTGTTGCTATGAAAGAATATCAGAAGCTGAGCAATTTATAAGTATATTTGGTTGACGATTCTGCAGGCTGAAAAAGGAGCATGGCACCAGCATCTTCTGGTGAGGGCTTCAGGCTGCTTCCACTCATGGCAGAAGGTGAAGGGGAACCCATGTGTGCAGAGATCACATGGCAAAAGAGAAAACTAAGAGAGAGTGCCAGGCTCTTTTTAACAACCAGCTCTCAAGGAAACTAACAGAGAAGGAACTTACTCCCTACCGCAGGGAGGCAAGAATCTTTTCTACAGGGACCTTGCCCCCATGACACAACAAACACCTCCCTCTAGGCTCCACCTTCCAACTGGGTGTTAAATTTCAATGTGAGATTTGGAGGGCTCATCCAAACTATAGAACACATGAAGTACCATTTAAGTGCTTAAAGAGAATACTCTATCATCGAGATAAAACACAACAAAACAGCGAATACAGCTTTAGTAGAATTTCAACAAGTACCATATGTATGAACAAAGAACAATCGATCAAGCAGATGTTTAAATTTATAAGGCAAAACAACAATTAGATATAGATACAGACAAGAGATGTATATAAACAAACAAGTATTTATTAAGATTACTGTGTCACTAGCTAGAGGCCAAGAGGAAGAAAAACAGTGAATATAAGCCATCAACAGGCTTATGGTTGATGAGGAGCAATCAGGCCATTATAACACGAGTTAATTGCTAGAAGCAGGTAAAGTGTTGCTTAGAGTACAAATTGAGCACACCTAGTTCAAGACTGTGGGATCTAAGAAGGTATCATCTAGGAGTATAGAGTATATAACCCTATGATAGGTCCAGCAGGTGAATGTGGCGTTCTGAAAATTACAGTATTTTAGATAGCTAACATTATGGTGACTTATCAGTGAAGAGAAGGCAAGAAGGCATCATTTGCATTGAAAATGGTACAATGTCAGAGCACAAAAGCGGAAATTGACATATTAATCCATGGTGAGTGTGGTGAATTCATGAGGAAGTTAACAATGTGCAAAACTTCCAGAAAGTTTTTGGAGCTCACATTGCAGAATGTGAATTGTATAAATGATATAAAAATGTTATGAGTTTTGAATATAAATACTGACATGTTAAAGGGAATGTTAAAGCCAGTAGTCTCAGTGAGTTAAGCAGGTATTATCAAGTGCAAAATTGTGTCTCTGAGACCTTAAAAAACAACTGAACATTGTTTTCTTGTTGTGTTCCAGTTTGTCATAAGTCTAAGCACAGGTTGACTGAATCCAGGCAAATTTGTCTCAACCTGTAGGAAACCCATCACTTAATTCACCGAACAAATATTTACTAAGCCTACTAGGTGTTAGGCACTGTTTTAAGTAATAGATATAAAGGAGTGAACAAAACAGACAGAAGTCCTTGCTTCATGGAACTTGTATGCTTCTGGGAAGAAATATACAATAAGTTAAATAAACCAGTAAAATATGTGGCATGTTAAATATTAATAAGGCCGGGTGTGGTGGCTCAATCCTGTAATCCCAGCACTTTGGGAGGCTGAGGTGAGGGGATTGCCTGAGCCTATGGGTTCAAGAACAGCCCGGGCAACTTGGCGAGACCTCATCTCTACAATAAATCAAAAATTAGCTGGGTATGGTAGCACACACCTGTAGTTCTGGCTACTTGGAAGACTGAGGTGGAAGGATCCCTGGAGCCCAGCAGGTCAATGTTGGGTGGTTGTGAGCATGCCACTGCACTCCAGCCTGGGTGATAGAGTGAGACTCCAACTCAATATATATATATATATGAATTATATATCTGTATATATGTGTATATATATATGAATAAGAGTTATGAAGAATTTTAAAAATGTAGACAAGGAATGCTTGGCAGAAAGAATATTGAAATATAAATAGCCTGTTTAGAGAAGGTCTCACTAGAAATACGTCTTGTGTTTAAGAGCTAAAGGATATGTGGGGCTACGCAGCGTGATACAGAAAGAGTGAAGAACAGGGTCAAGGACCCTGAGGTGGAAGCACTGAAAGTAAATGGGCTAAGGTAGGTGGACTTCAAAGTCTTATATGAAATCAGAAGGAAAACAAAAAACAAAAACAGGTGCTATGTGTTGGATTGATGTACGAGACTTCTCTTTGGAGATCTGTCAGAAACTATGACAGTCATCATCAAGTCTAGATTGCTGGGGGCACAAAGACACATTCCCATGATTTCAACTATTATCAAGACATTTATGACCCCTAAGTCTATATCACCAGTTCACGCCTCTCTCTTGATTTCTAGATCTTTATTTCCAACTACTCACAGCACCTCTTCATTGAGATATTCCACAGATTCCTCAAGAGTCATCATGTTCAAAGACAAATGAATTTTTTTCCCTCAACTTGATTTTTCCACTGTATTTTCCATTTAAATAAAATGTTCCACATCCCGTTCACCTTTCAGAGCTTGTTATCCCATCTCCATCTCTCCTTTCCATTTCTGTTAGTTGGAGCTAGTTTCTACTCTCCACAATTCCTTATTTAGGGCATTCATCATATTATACAAAGACACATTCAGTGAGTTCCTTCACTTCAATCCTCTGTCTTTGCAGGCCATTCCTATAGCAATGGTTCCAAATGTGGAGAGGGGCACGTCATTGTTTTTTCCCAGAGATATTCGGTAACATCTAGAGACATATTGCTTTCACAAGTTGGGGAGTGCCACTGAGATTCAGATAGGACAGACCAGGGATGCTGATAAATGTCTTACAATACACAGGACAGCTTCCCACCCCCCACAGGGAATTACCAGCCCATAATATCAATATTGCTAAACCCTGCTCTACATTAATAGCAGAGTAATTTTTAAATGCAAATTTGAGCCCCTCCTTGACTTGCCTCCTTCCTGTCATTGTCCCTAAATGATCCCATTTTTTACATCATTTGCTGTTCCCCAAATATCCCATGCCCTCATGCTTTTCTTCTCGCTTTTTCCACTGACTTACATGCTATTCTCTATTTATTTCTCTGGGAAATTGTAAATATTCTTAAAGCTTGGCTCAAACAAGTCTTCTAACAACCTCTCGGCAACAGACTGTATTGCTTCTCTTGCTCTCACAGATCCATGTCACAAAAAGTATCTAGCAAATTGCACTTTTTTGTATACATTCCTGTTTTTTTTCTTTGACCTAAATGGTTTAATACACGTGACTATTGAGTACCTTAAATGTCTACTACAGCAACTGAAGGACTGAATATTTAGTCTCATTTAATTTTAATTAGTAAAAATATCTTCATGTAGCTACCAACGATAAATAGCCTTTTTATGATTGCAGAAAGTTCTATTCAACAGTACTACTCTAAACCATTTGCACACTCAGTTTTGGGTTTATATTATATGAGGGGGCCACCCAAAATACAGAATTATCTTTTGGAGGGCAGGTCCCTTTCACAGACTTCTCCCACTAAGTGTTCTAGGAATCCGTCGGCATCAATGTACTAGCTCGTGTTGTTGCGGAAGCCCTATTTGGCGTCAGTGAATTTTTTTGGAGATTCTTATGACATGTTTGCCCATTTCATGATGGGTGACTTATGAACACACCTGTCCGCACCACGTTGAGTGTTCAGCAGTTTTTGACCAAAAACCAGCCTTAACCCTTACCCTACTCTCCCTATTCACCAGAACTTGCCCTGAGCAACTTTTTTTTTTCCCAGAAGAAAAAAAGTCCTCAAAGAGAAATATTTTGTTCATGTGAAAGAGGTGAAACACAAAAAGGCATCAAAATCGACGAGCTCAAAAGCTGTTTTGAGTAGTGAAAAAGCATCCTTGACAGGTGTATTGCATCGAATGGAGAGTACTTTGAAGACGACTGAAGTTTAAGCATCTAAGAATAAATACCGGCCAGGCGCGGTGGCTCAAACCTGTAATCCCAGCACTTTGGGAGGCCGAGGCGAGAGGATTGCCTGTGCCCAGGGATTTGAGACTATCCTGGGCAACTTGGTGAGACCTCGTCTCTACAATATATCAAAAAATTAGCCAGGCATGGCTGTGGTTCCGGCTACCTGAAAGGCTGAGGTGGAAGGATCACCTGAGCCCAGCAGGTCGACACTGAGGTGGCTATGAGCAACAGAGTAAGGCTCTGACTCCAAAAAAAAAAAAGAATAAATATATTTTTTTAATAAATAAATTCCAGGGTTTTGGGGGCCTCCCTCATACACTTAGCAAATATCTGAATAACAAATAGCAAATATTTGAGTAAATAAATGAATGAATTATTATTTCCATCGCTGGATAGTCAAAGTAAAAATTCTTCTAATGTTTGTGACAAGTTTCTCAAGGATTACACCAGATATTCCCATTGATTTTTTTAAAGACTTTAATTTGTTTTCAGAGCAGTTTAGGTTCAAAGCAAAATTAAGAGGGAAGCACAAAGATTTCCCGCATATTTACCGCCCCCTCCCCTCACGCATAGCTGCCTCTATTATTAACATCCTGCACCAGAGTGGTATATTTGTTACAACTGGTGAACCTACATTGACACATCATAATCACCCAAAGTGCACAGTTTACATGAGTGTTCACCCTTGGTGTGTATATTCTGGGGATGCAGACAAATGTATAAAGACATGTAACCACCATTATAGCATCATAGAGAGTGTTTTCACTGTTTTAAAAATTTTCTATCCTCTGCGTATTCATCCTTCCCTCCATCCAACCCTTGGCAACCACTGATCTTGTTGCTGTCTAGAGCTTTGCCTTTTCCAGGATGTCATATAGTGGAAACATACAGTATGTAATTCAGATTGGCTTTTACTTAGTAATCTGCATTTAAGTGACTCCATGTCTTTTGATGGCTTGATAACTCACTTATTTTTAGCACTGAATTATAAATATATATATATACATATACTATATATATATAGTTTGTTTGTTTGTTTGTTTGAGTAGAAGTCTCACTCTGTCACCCAGGCTGGAGTGCAGTGGCATACTCACAGTCATTGCCTAGACCAGTTGAACTCAGGTGATACTTCTGCCTCAGTTGGAAACTCAGGCATGCACCACCATGCCTGGCTAATTTTTATTTATTTATTGTAGAGAGGAGGTCTTGCCAGGTTGCCTAGGCTGGTCTCGAACCCCTGGACTCAGGTAATCCTCTTGCCTCAGCCTCCCAAAGTGCTGAGATTACAGTGTGAGCCACCGCACCTGTCCAGCACTGAATAATATTTTATTGTCTGGATGTACCACAGTTTATTTATCCATTCACATAATGAAGGACACCTTGGTTGCCTCCAAGTTTTCACAATTATGGATAAAGCTGCTGTAAATATCTGTGTGCAGGTTTTTACATGGACATAAGTTTTCCTCACTGATTTTTTTAGTTAGCTATCTTTGGTACTTACAATCTGTTACCATACACAAATAACAGTTATCTACTTTGTTTATAGATTTTGAATCTTTTATTACAATTTAGCTCACTAAGGAAAGGGGCTAAATCTTCTACTTGCTTGAATCTCCCACAACCCCTAGCATAATACTTTTCATTTTGCTGGTGTTAAATGAATTGAAAGCTCAGTTCTGATAGGATTGAAGGTAGACTGGCCCAACTTTTTGGTTGCCAAATATGGCGTAAATTAGTGAATTTCTGAAGGCAAAGGCAGGAGAAGTTTTAATAAATCACAGGGAGTCTTTTTACTCTAAGGACAATTTTGAAACTCGCATTTTATTCAAGGAGAAATGGAAGTTCCTTGCATGGCCTATGAAATTAACACATTCTCCCCCTGGCAGTGAGCCTCTTCTTAAAGCACTAAAGAAACATTCTCTGACTCTCATGTGAGTTTACTTCATTTTCTGTGGCATTATTGGCATTATTTCAGATATTCATGTATGAGATCTTTGTCTCTACAGACCCTTGGTGTTTTCTTCTGACATGCCGCGTCACACGGCTGCAATCTTTTATTATATATTTACATAGTAACATACTGTAATGTCAGAGTAGGTCAGCAGGATTTCTGGAACGTGAGGGAATAAACCAAAGAGACATGAAGTAAAAACTAAAGCTTGGAACTCAATATCTGAAGAGACAGTGGTGCCAGATGTTTACAGTTTGGCATCACTATGTATGTCCAAAGAAAGATTTCAGTTTTGCTGTTGAGTTTACTAGTGTTATAGTATATCTCCAAGTGAACAGAAAAATGGACTCCCCATGGCCAATGACGGTGCTCAACGTTTAAACAGAATCAGGTAGCCACAGGCAGGTGAGGGGGCAGTCAGTGTTCTCAGAAAGATGTTGTACAAGTGTTACAGGACCTTCCTTTCTGCTACTTCCAGTTATGGGTGCCAAGATGAACTGTAGCCTCCCCTTCCCTGCCCACCTGTCCTCCCTCAACACACCAGTTCTTTGAAAGAAACATCTGACAGAGACTTCTGGATCTGAGCTTGGAAACATGCAATCAGGGCTCTACTATTTCCGACAATCAGAACTGAACGAGTTTGAACCCTTCATTTGCAGAAATGGATCTGATTGAGAATCAAGGTGAGAACTTTCCCTGTTTAAGCCAAACCTTCCCGTAGTTCTTCAGAGAGCACACTTTCACTTGAACTGAAGGCTGTGCCTCCCCAATCTGCAGATTGTTCTTTCTTTCTTTTTAAGAAAATAAAGCTTTCCCTTTTTTCTACACAAATCTCATGGTCTTTTGTTAGCATTAGTAAGTACTGAGTCACAATGAATCTTTCAGATGTCAAAGAAAGACTAGACGTTGAAAATAAATTCTTGTTTCCCTAAAAAGCCTTTTGATACATTTTTATTCTATAGTCTTTCTAAATTTCTAAATAAAACATTAATGATTATCAATACGTTTCTGAAAACAAATATAAAGTTTGTCCAGATCAAAGTTTTCCACAGGTTAGAAAAATGTAGGCTTGAGAAATTAAAAGACTTGTCTAAGCCTTCACATAAAATTCGTGGTCCAGTCAGAACGATAATTCAGGTCTCCTGCCAACACACTGTCAACTTTTATTTTTTATAGGAAGTAGGGCTAACTATAAATTTCAAAAAGAATGTTATTGTCGTTACGATCACATATTTTCTGGTCAATCTGTTGACACTTAAAAACATATGCTAAAAAAGACTTCCAGTCACAATGGAATAATAGGGACCAGCTTTACCCTCCTGCCTCAAACAATAAAAAAAGAATGGACAAGATATAGGAAACAATGGTTTACAAGATACTGTATATCAGGCAACAAAGGACAATAAGCACTGAGAGAGAGAAATTAATGAGGGGAGCTATAGAAGACTGCTTTGAAATACTGCCTTGACAATTTCTAGCCCACAGCACAAGGAGAGGGAATCGAGACAGAGCAGAGCAAACTCCGTAAATTGAAGAGATGAAGATAAGAGACTGGGGAGGCTGAGCTAGCTTGAGAGTACAGAAGAGGCAAGTGCTGTACAGAGAAAACCCTAGAGATCAGCAAAGCAACTGCTTACAGTGTTTTTGTTTGTTTTTTGAGTTGGAGTCTCACTCTGTCGCCCAGACTGGAGTGCAGTGGCCGCTCCCGGCCACCGCAGCCTCGACCTGCTGGGCTCCGGCGATCCTTCCGCCTCAGTCTTCAGAGTAGCTGGAACTACAGGCATGCGCTACCACGCCCAGCTAATTTTTTTTTATTTATTGCAGAGATGAGGTCTCGCCACGTTGCCCGGGTGGGTCTTGAACCTGCAGGCTCATGCGATCCACTCGCCTTGGCCTCCCAAAGTGCTGGGATTACAGGCTGAGCCACTGAACCTGACCTCGCTTGCAATGTTTAGCTGAGTGATGACTGGCATGTGCACATGATGAAACTACCTAGAGGCCTAGAAGAGTCACCTGAAATGATTAGAGGAAACAGGAGAGGAAAGGCACTCACATGACAGTGGGAACACTGACTGGCCTGACAGACAGAATGAAACACTTCAAGATTCCAGGTCCTTGGGTAGCTTAGAACACAAAGAAGGGTCTTTCTTCAATAGTGGGGAACTAGCCCTAGACTGAGCACTGTACCTGTCCCACCTAACAAATCTCAAAAGTAAACCTAAAAGTAGCTGTTTTAAGTAATTTAACAGCACTCCAGAACAGAGCTCAAGAATATTTATAGAAATACAAAAATACCTAGCATCAAACAAGATTTAACTTGATAAAATTATGAAGCATTGGGTAATGCCTGCACATTATATATGAGAAAATTGAGGCTACTTCTAATTCACACAAATGATAAATGGTAGCTGGGATATGAAACTGAATCTGACTAAATTCAAATCCGTCAGATAAAGAAGAAGACAAAAAAAAAAAAAAAAATTTCAAGCCAGGCTCAGTGACTCAGCCTGTAAACCCAGCACTCTAGGAGGTCAAGGCAAGTGGATTACCTGAGCCCATGGGTTTGAGACCAGCCTGGGCAACTTGGTAAGACCTCATCTCCACAAAAATAAAAATTAGCCGGGTGTGGTGGCATGCACCTGTAGTTCCAGCTACTTTGAAGGTGGAGGCAGAGGGATACCAGAGCCCAGCAGGTTGATGCTGGGGTGACTGTGAGTGTGCCACTGCACTCCAGCCTGAGCGACAGAGTGAGACTCCAACTCAAAAAAAAAAAAAAAAAAAAAAGAAAGAGGAAATTTATATGTAAGTTAGATGGAAGGTATTTCTTTGAAGCCTGTTTATTTAATTTTCATGTGTTATTTGATTTTGGCATAGCGACCTTGGAATTAGCAGAAGTTGAGGGTGAAATAAGAGGTGTTGGGGAGTGGGGGGTGTGACACACAATGAATATAACCAGACAATGAAAAGCCTGAGTATATTTCAGAGTTTTATAATTTTCATCATCACTTTCTCTATTAAACTAGGAAATATAAGATTTATCTAAAACATGCCAATACCTCTGCCATCCAGACTTAAAGCAATCATGATATAACATGTGTATACGATTAATGTGGGCACCCAACTGGGCAATTCACACACACACAGATATACACATACACAGTATGTATTTTTCTGAAATGATTATAGCTTGAGGGATGTTTCCTTCTGCCCATCAACTTATTTTCTTCTAAGCAACTATCTTTAAATAAAGCACTTATGCCATATTTATTTACATTTGAATGAAGTCTGCACCGATAATTTTACTTCTTCAAACAGCCCATGATGATGGGTGATCCAGTCTGAGAATTAAAGAACATTCAAATGCTGTTAAATAACAATTTGTCAACTACTAAATTTCTACTACTCTTTAATTCATTTAATCAAGCTGCTTTAATCTAGCCTTTTTCTTCTAGAATCGTCCATTTCTATCCCATCACTAGACTATTTTGTTGTGATGAGCTGACCAAATAAACTGGTACACAGTTTAAAATGAAAACAATTTCTTTAAAAAAAAGATTTTGATAAAATTACTAGTCATGTGTTATGTATTGACTGGATAGGCATTCCCTGTTAGAATGGCCTAGTGCCAGGTTGTTGGGTTTGGTGAGGGAGAGTTCAGGAGAGATGCAAAATGGAAAAGGATAAGACATGGTCCAAGACCTTAATGAGATATAGAATCATCTTGCAGAGAAGCTAATTTGTAACCCTATTAGGCAAAATAAAGTATATTGTCCCATAACTTTATATCTTTAAATAAAGCACTTATGCCATATTTATTTACATTTGAATGAAGCCTGCACTGATAATTTTACTTCTTCAAACAGCCCAGGATGATTACAAATATTGACAGATAAGAACAAAATAAATATAGGCGAATCTTTGATTTGACACAACTGAAAATGCATATCATGTTTTCTTCCCAAACACGTTTCATCTTTGGGTGGATCAATATTCTGTTTAACTTATAACTTATTCCCACTCTGCTCTTTCCATTTACAAAATCAAGAAATACAGCATTCCTTTTGGGGTTTGAAATGAACAGCATGTGATATTGTTGGAGCAGTTTTTGCATAAATTTGCATAAGAAGCTGAAGATCACTGGACCCCCTGAAGAGTAAAAGCTAGCCGCAATTGATACTGCACTTGAAATAGTATACCAGGGATGACAATTTTAATGATGCAGGCACTTAAATTCATTAATCTGTTGTCCTTTGTCAAGAGAGGAAGTCAGTTCTTTTATATTCCCGGGGTAATGAAAGGCAGAGGGCAAGGAAAGAAAATTAGAGGAGTACTAGACTTCTGTCACGGTGATTAGAAGTCAAAGAGGGATTTGGAATTCTGGATGTCCATGTCAACTGCTGACTTAGTGGAAACTGCAAAATTTCAAGCAAGTCTATTTATCTTTCCTTGTGAAAAAAAGATATGATTTTTTAATTCAGCTAATTCAGTTTCACAAACATTTCCATAGAGTTCACTTTAAAAAAATGTACAACTTCATATTTCTAGTAATTTCAAAATAATCACTTCTTAAGTACTTAGATAAAGCTTTTAAGAATATATGGCTTCACGCTTCATAGAGAAATAAAACAAATCATCAGAAAAGATAAGACTGATGTGCTAATTACTGTTCTTAATAACTACATCCTTTTGCTCTTTTATCATTGCAAAAGGTATTACATGATATACATATACACAAACTCTGTCAGGTCTGTTTTATTTATTGTGTTAGTAACCTAAGGTGTTCCTCTATTTGGCAAAAGTCTCTTTAAAGTAGCCCACTATTATTGATTAATATAGTGTTCACTGCAATAACATTGCTGGGATAACCTGCAATGAATTTATTTTCTCATAATATGTACATAAGTACAATCACATAAATTCAGAGAAGTTCCATTATGTACATACATATGATAATTTATAAGTAGTTTTGTGTCATCATAATGTTTACATTACTAAGATGCATGTTTATGGCCATAAACTATACCTGGCTATCACCATTGTTGGGGTTCAGAACATTATATCCCAAAGTATGGCCACTTGGTGTGCTCAATACTTTGAACCGAAGGAGACTGGAAAAGCCGCAGAAGCCAGGTCTCTCTGCCCTCCACCCACCTTCCTTCTCCCTTGAAGTGTCACAGGAGCCAGAATTCCTTTTCTCCAAAGTGAGACATAGCAACTGAAACATTTCTTCCCAAAATTAAGCTCTAAAACCTAGGAAGCTCACGGTCCCTTCTCCTTTCTTCGTTATAGACCTTCATCACAGAGGGGTCCTACTCTATAGCCAGGAGGAAGAAATGCTACACAGAGAAGCCAAGAAAAATCTGAACAGGCAGGCCTTTTTGGGATCCCTGTCCCTCAGTCTCTTACTGTTAGATCATAACCATTTGTTTAGTCACATTTTACATGCTCTGCATTCTTCATTAAACCTTAAGCATAAAAGTGGAAAGTTTTCCCTGGCTCTTTAGGTCTTAATTTCTTAAGGTTCTCATATCAACTAAAATCCTGATTACATAAATTTGCTATGCATTTATCTTGCTAACCTGTCTTTTGGTATAGGAGTGTTGGCCATAACCCTTATTATGGGTAAGAAAAGATGTCACATCTTTCTACCTCCACATTATATGGAAGTGTTTGGATTACATATCCCCAAAGCTATAGTTTGATTTATCAATATAGATTTACAGGGTAGAGATATAACTATGAAATCAAAATTTGTAGTCTTTCTAAGAACTATTTCTGAGAGGCTGTGCTTTTGTTTGCTACCCAATGTTTTAGAAACTCTAGATGATTTTTTCACTAGTGAAATAATAATATTTCTTTGAAGATATGGAATTGTATCCACAGAAAACTCTTTGGAGAAAGAAGTTATAACCTTACAAAAGCACAAAAATCTGGGTTTTTTTTTTTTTTTTTTTTTTTTTTGCCATTTTAGCTACATGAAACAACATAACAAGAAAGCAATCCACAATCTAATAACTTATTTCTTTCCTAAGTTTGTATTTCAGGATGCAAATTGAAAATCAACTATTTCTAAGAAAAAAATTCTACTTTTAATCCCCAAAAGATAATATTTTGAATGGCTTTAGCCAATTCTGATATCAAGTCTGACAAAAAAAGAGTGTCTATATTTAAGATTATTTGTGCTCCTAATTTTCTCCAGCTCAGGTACATTAAAAGCCCTAGATACAACCAGGTACTTAACGAAGAAGCAAAATATTCTGCTTTATTACCATCCAAGTAGCAAGTCAGGAATTATTCGCTAGATCTCAAAATAAATAAACTAAAATAAGTATGCAGGCTTACATGTTTTAGAAAACATACAATAAATTTAGGTTTCGGAATGCAATCTAGACATAGCAGCTTACAGTATTTTAACTGGAACTCAGTTGTCTTGACCCAGCTGTTGAAGTCATGGTGGTGATACACATGATGGCCCAAGACCAAGGCAGAAGGTGGCCCAGGAAATTCCAGCCCGTCTTGCTGGAAGAGATCACTTTTAAAACATTTTCCCTGCAGAGCCACTCCGCACACAAATTAAATCCCTTCTAGAGGAAGGGCAGACTCTCTTGCTTTGCCTGTAGTTTTGCTTGTTAACTGTCAATTCTTGAAGAATGGATTCACAGGGTCACATTCACCCATGAACGCGCAATTAAGTGGGAACATCACATTAAAGGAAATAATCAGATTTTCTTGCAATTATACTTATGAGTAAATTGACATGACAATTCTTTTAGCTCTATTATGTGATTCAAAGACAATGCATGTTGCATTAGACATTATTTTTACATGTAAAAGTAGTTTTGTATACTTTTAAAATCACATGGAAGTGCCAGATAAGACTGGCTATAATTAATTATAACCAGAGAGAAGTACAGCAATTTATGCTGGTATTTTGATATTATTCAAAATATTTTTTGCTGTGAAATCTGTTTGAGACTTCACTGTATTGAAATACCATTGCCTAAATGGCCAAATATTCTGAGCAGGGACATTATTTATTAGAAAAAAAAATTATGAATTATTTTTGGCAGACATGTTGAAAACAATCATAGGGAGTCTGTAAAGTATATTACATTTTAAAATAAAATTTTAAATCAATATTAAATTAAAATTTAAAATCAACAATAAGAAGTAAATTTAATTATGTCACAGCAAAAGTCCCATGTCCTCTTAAATTTCCCTTCTGTTCTGACCTGCAGTGACTTTCTGACATTTTCTCATCAATGAATACTTTTATTGATTAGCATTCTGAATCAAGACTTATGCCACGAGTATGGAGTTAAAAAAGTCAAGGTATTACGCATATAAAAGAATCTGTTACACTTCCCATAGGTGGGCCGTCTTTTTATAAACAAACATTTGGGAATCAAGGATATTGCTATGGGATTGTTCTAAAATAACCTCAAGTATCCTATGCTTCACCAATAAGAACAATAATAACCTAAGTTATCAATCAGTTGTCTATGTGGTGCAAAATATTCCATCTGCTTAATCTGCTCCTAGTTCAATCACTGTGTCCTGTTCCTTGTCCACATAATGATGTCACCACTTCAGGAATGTGACTTTTGTTGCTGCCCATGCTTGAGTTCTCTTCCTTCCTGTCTTTGCATCGTTTCCTTAAATGTCACTCTCTTTGAGATCCCCTTCCTGACCATTGTGTTATAAGCCCCAATTCTCTCCCATTTTTCCCCCTCATTGAGTTTTGATAGGTAACACTTCCTATTCTTGAGATCATTCATTTGTTTACTTGTTCATTACCTCTGAATCTTATCAGAATATATATAGGAATATATATGTATAAGAATATATAAGAACAGGAACTTGGAATTTTTTGTTGCCAAATTCTCAGTGCTTAGAGCAACGCCCAAGACATATGTGCTCAGTAAAGAGTTACTAAGTAGAAACTTTATTACTAAACGATTTTCATATATGCTAAAAGGTTTTCAGTTATCCAAAGGATAAATACATAAAACCAAATTATTAATTTTATAGTCAAAGATGAAGTATCACGAAATATGATATAAATTATATGTTGTTTCTGATTTTCACAAACCCATCTAGAAAACGGCAAATGTATAAAATCACCTTCATTTGATTGCAGCAGTTATTGAAAGTTAAAATTTGGAGCATTTAAGACATAATACTAAATGTTCCATTTCTGTCTTTTGTCACTGACAATGTTAAGTTTCCAAGACTAAAACAAAGTCAAAATAGAGAAGGGCTCTATCAATTTATTATAATTCTTTTGTAATTTTCTAATGAATGCTTGAAAGTCTGGTTATACAAACTCTTTTCTTTTGCTTTATCTTTCTTAAAATGCCTTGTTTTTCCACCAAAAATTATTTTCTTTGCAAAATACAAAAAGTGTTAAATCAAAAAGCTTATTTTAAGATATAATAAATTATGTGAAGGGTTTAAGAGACATCAAATTAATTCTTGAATCTGTAGGAGCATTGAAATAATTCAAATATTGTATAAATAAAAATGGCATGATACATAGCCCTTAATTTTCTATTCTGTTGTTGTTTCCAATTTCCCTAGATAGACAGGATCTGCTTTAGCATTTTTCACCACACATCTAAAAGTTTTGACTTATGCATCATCGAGGTGCAGTAATGAATAAGAACTGACATCAAATATCAATATTATTGGCCCAGCTAAATGGTAGCTGACATCAAGGTGGATTGCAGGAGAAGTAAACAAAATTGAAAATTTTTGTGTCCATAAATGCCACCTGACATAGTTTGTTCTTCAGAGGAACAATGACTCCATGACCTAAATGTTGCTTGCCTTTCTTTATATAAAATGGCCAGAGATGAATACTAAGTACTTTCTGTTTGGGATTGGATAACATACAACATTCAGAAATCAGAAATTAAGCTTCCTTTGCAGGAATGGAATGTGGATTTTTTTTTTTTAGGTAGGCAGTTGCAGATTTTCGTTTATTGTTGATTTAAATAAAAGATAATATGGATTAATCCATTTACATCCACATACTGGCAACTTACAAAAAACAATTCACCTATCTCCGATCAAATTCAAAACTTTTAATTGTATAATTATTACGTGGCATATACTATATGTCTATGCCATTGATATTATGTTATAGGAAATTAAATTATAAAATATAAGGAATTAATGTTATGTATATTTGTGTGTGTGTTTATTTATTTCTACTTATTTGAAAACAAATGGCTAGAAAAGAACATTAGCTCCATTCATAACAGTACAGGTTGAGTGTTTTTTATCCAAAGTGCTTGGAACCAGAAGTGTTCAGATTTCTGATTTGGGAATATTTGCATATACATAATGAGATATCTTGGGGATGGAACCCATGTCAAACATCAAATTCATTTGTGTTTTAAATATTTCCTCTAAACAAAGCCTGAAGATAATTTTATACATTGTTTTACAGTTGAATTCATTAAACAAAGTGTATGTACACTAAACCATCAGAAAGTAAAAGTATCAAGAGTGGAATTTTTCACTTATAGTGTCATGCCCGTGCTCAAAAAATGTTCCCAAGTTTTGGAGCATTTTGGATTTAAAATTTTTGGATCAGGGATGCTCAACCTGTAGTAATGACAGTAGTAGTAGTAGGCATAGTACTATCATGTCGTAGCCAGGAACTATGTTAAACACGTTACATATATTATCTAAAACTGTGCTTTTAATCATTCATTTTAGGGATTAGCTAAATAATTTGCTCAAGATCATTATCTTGTGAATAGCAAAGCCAGATTCCAAAAAAGTACTAAGAGGAGATCAATATAACTGGAATTGAGTAATTGTTCAGCACTCCAAAGGTACGAGACACTAATGCCATAGAAGGTTTCTAAGGAGTCGCTAGTATATTTTGATAATTAAATGAGTTTAGTTTGCAGCTCAGCATCAACAAAATTTGGAAACCCAATAAAGTCAAACTAAATATGATACAATGCTGTGATGAAAGCCTTGTGCTTACATTTGTTCACAACTCTGTATTCATTCATTCACTTATTCATGATCTTTTTGAATGTTAAATATGTAGAATAAACCATGCTAGATGCTGGAGATATTTAGTAATACAAAAATGGAAATATCCCTTTCACTGAATTTCAGTACAGAGAGATTTTGTTTAAAGGTAAACAGACAAAAAGCCCCCAAGACAACTGCCAGCTATGATTTATCTTCCTGTTTCTGCATTAGGATTAATAGATTTTTTTTTTTTTTTTGAGTCAGAGTCTCACTCCGACGCCCAGGCTGGTGGGCAGCGGCACACTCACGGCCACCCCAGTGTCGACCTGCTGGGCTCCAGTGATCCCTCCACCTCAGCCTTCCAAGTAGCAGGAACTACAGGTGTGTGCTACCACGCCCCACTAACTTTTTGATTTATTGGAGAGACGAAGTCTCGCCAAGTGCCCGGGCTCAAGCAATCTACTGTACTCGGCCTCCCAAAGTGATGGGATTACAGGCTGAACCACCAAGCCTGACCAGAATGATGTTTATTAAGATGATATGGTGAGGAAAGGAATCAGCTGGGTTGATGAAAGGCAAAAAAAAAAAAAAAAAAGAAAGAAAGAAAAAAAAAAGAAAAATTTTATTTTTAACATATGTTAATGAAATATCTTACAGATATGTAGGCCAAGACGCAAAATAACTCATGTGAATCTGGGGGTCGCAGTGGGAGTTACTTGAAAATCATCAGCATATAAATGAAACTAAAAGGTACAGGTTTGAATGAGATGAATTAAGAACAGAATCCGCAGATTACAAGATTTACATTTGAGTCTTGATACAGTTTAATATTTAGCAGTCAAGTTATAAAGGCGTATCCAGCACAATAGGCTGAGAAGCAGTGCCTATGGATATTTTATTTCTCTAGACTCAGGAGAGGAGAACATTTAAGTGATAATTAAAAGTAAAGTCTGATAATAATGAAGAAATTGCCATTGGACATAACAATATGGAACTCAAGAGCAGTTTTAGTGGACCTTGTAATATGGAATTCGTATTGGAATGGCTGAGTAGAAAATGTTCTTGAAGCTTTTGGGCAATATGATTGAAACAATAAGAAATGTAGAAATAGCTCTGCCATTCAAAATTCATAGAAATTATAAATCAATAAGTAAGAAAAATAATATTTGTCTAAAATCAAATTAGACATAATGAAACAAGGGTGGGAAAATTTTTAACGAATCCAATAGAAATTCTATATGAAATGTAGTAACTGAAATACAAAGCCTCAATAGAAGGATTAAAAGTAAGCATGATCCAGCCAAAGAAAGATTTATTAAATTATATGACAGATATGAAAAACTTGGTCAGAATGCAACATAGAAAACTGAAGCATAGAAAATATAAAAAGCAGTTAAGAAACACAGAGACGTGAAAAGAAATTCCAACATGGGACTAGAATGCAACATAAAAATAATGTGGGACATGAAAAACTCCAATAAGAACTTCCGGAAGGCCCGATGGAATCCCCATCCCAGACAGACTTGTGTTAACTTCCTGGAAATTTTAAAACTCCCTTCCATAGGGATACCCTGTTCATTTTCCTGGTATGTATTTTTTCACATCATTTTTTTTGTTTTGTTTTTTAATTTATTCCTTACATTGAATAATCTATGTCTACTAATATTTTTCCAGCAATTACTGTCAGATTTCTTTTTTGGTTTTGGTTTTGCTTTATAATAAGGACTTAATAGTTTTCATAGTTCCTAAAATGCTTCATTACAGATTACTTTAAAAAGAGGTTTGAAATATCTACTTCCAATAGAGAAGTTCATTAGAAGTGAAGACATCAGAACTCTATTATTATAACATAGAAATAAAATTAATTTTACATAGTTTTCAGAGCCGTACAAAATTATTGCTTACTGTATCTGTTTCCATGTGTCCTTTTAAATAGGTTTTATTACTTGGAAGTCTGAGGCAGAAGGATCGCCAGAGCCCAGCAGGTTGAAGCTGCGGTGGCTGGGAGCGGCCACTGCACTCCAGTCTGAGCGACAGAGTGAGACTCCAACTCAAAAAATAAAATAAAAATAAAAATAA
The DNA here is from genome assembly GCF_000164805.1 of Carlito syrichta. Classification (NCBI taxonomy): domain Eukaryota; kingdom Metazoa; phylum Chordata; class Mammalia; order Primates; family Tarsiidae; genus Carlito; species Carlito syrichta. The sequence goes on from NW_007247202.1 coordinate 484,524, forward strand.
ATAGGTTTTATTTTGTTTTCAATTGATACGTTTGTACATATTTATGAGATGGGTGTGAGGTTTTGACACATGTATACATTGTGTAATGATTAAATCAGAATATTTAGCATGTAAATCACCTCAAGCATGTGCCATTTCTTTCTAAAGAGAACATTCAAAATTTTTAGCTTTGTAGTATATGTTCATGCCAGATGGTATGATACCTCCAGTTTTATTCTCTTTGTTCAGCATTACTTGGGCTACTCAGAGTAATTTGCAGTTCTATATAAATTTTAGAAATTTTTCCTATTTCTGTGAAGAATGTCACTGATATTTTTATAGGAACTGCATTGACTGTTTAGATCGCGTTAGGTAGTATGGGCATTTTAACAATATTACTTCTTCCAATTCATGATCATGGGACATTTTTCTATTTATTAGTGTCCTTTTCAATTTCTTTCATCAGTGTTTTATAGTTTTCATTGAAGAGTTCTTTCACCTCCTTGAGTAACTGTATTCCTAGCTTGTTCGTGGTAGTTATTGTAAATGGGATTGTTTTCTTGGATAGTTCACTGTTGGTGTTTAGATACGCTATTGATTTTTGTATGTTGATTTTTTTATCCTGCAACTTTACTGAATGTATTAGTTCTAACAGTTTTTTCAATAGAGCCTGTAGGGTTTTCTCCATATAAGATCATGCCATCTGCAAACAAAGACAATTTGACTTCCTTCTTTTCAACATAGATGCCTTTTATTTCTTCCTCTTGCCTAATTTCTCTGGCTAAGACTTCCATTACTATGTCAAATAGAAGTGGTAAAAGTAGGTATCCTTGTCTAACCCCAGATTTTCCTGTTCAATATAATGTTAGTTATGAGTTTGACATATATGGCCTTTCTGGTGTTATAGTATGTTTCTTCTATACCTAATTGTTCAGGGTTTTTATCATTAAAGAATGCTGAAGCTTATAATATGCTTTTCTTCTAGAGGTTGAGATGATCATACTTTTTTTCTTTATTATGTTAATATGATGCATTAAGTGTATTGATTTGCACATGTTGAACCATTCTTTGGATCTCTGGGATGAATACCACTTGATCATGGTGAATGATCTTCTTCATGTGCTGTTGGATTTGGTTTGATAACATTTTGTTGAAGATTTTTATACCTATGCTCATCAGGAATATTGGCCTATAGTTTTCTTTGTTTTGTTTGGATTTAGCTTTAAGGTAATGCTGAACTCATAGAATGCATTTTGAAGAATTCCCTACACTTCAATTTTTTTGAATTATATGAAAATGGTTTGTACTAGCTCTTCTTTACATCTTTGGTAGAATTCAGCAGTGAAGTCTACTTCTGAGTTTTTCTTGGTTTTATTTTGTTTTTTGTTTCTTTAAGTGGTAAATCAAACTTTATTTAGGACTATCATGAAATGTTTAGGAGCTTCTGCAATAAGGTTTTGCAGTAAGGAAGAGCTATTGGGCTCAACTCTGAATACAATACAGAAAAATGGAAATGTGTAGCCAAAGTGAGTTTTTCTTTGGTGGATGACATTTTTTTACTGATTAAAATCCTTATTTGTTATTAGTTTGTTCAGGTATTCTATTTTGCATGATTCAATTGTAATAGGTCATATGTGTCTGGGAATTTATCTATTTCTTCCAAGTTTTACAACTTGTTGATATATACTTGTCACAAAAGTTTCTAATGCTACTTTGTCATATCTGGTATAAGTTATAATGTATTTTTAAATGTTTAATTTATTTGAATCATTTCTTTTTTGGTCACTTAGTCAAAATGTCAATTTTGTGTATAAATTTCAAAAACCAATTCTTTTATTTTTAAATTCTGTTTTGTTTATTCTTTTGTTTATTTCTACTCTGATCTTTATTATTTATTTTCTTCTGTTAATTTTTTATATAATATGTTCTTGTTTTTCTAGTTCCTTGAGGTGCAACATTAGGTTGTTTACTTAAGATAGTTTTACTTTTTTGATGTAGGGGTTTATTGCTATATACCTCCCTTTTAGAACTGTTCTTGCTGTATTCCTAGGCTTTGGTATGTTGTGTTTCCAGTTTTATTTGTCTCAAATTTAAAAATTTTTTTTTTAACTTCTTCATTGACTAATTGATCATTTAGGAGTACACCTTTTAATTTCCATGTATTTGTATAGTTTCCAAAATTTATCTTGTTATTGATTTCTAGTTTTATTTCATTGTGGTAAGAAAAGATAATTGATATGATTTAATTATATTTATTTAATTTGCCAAGGCTTGTTTTGTGGTCTAACATATGATCTATCCTGGAGAGTGTTCCATGTACTGTTAAGAAAAATGTGTGTTCTGTTGTCATTGAATGGAATGTTCTGTAAATGTCTGTTATGTCTATTTGGTCTAAAATGTAGTTTAACACTGATGTTTCTTAGTTGATTTTTGTCTGTATGATTTTTGTCTTTCATTGAAAATGTGGATTAAAATCCCTTACTGTAATTGAAATCTACTTCTGCCTTAGTTCTATGAATATTTGCTTTATATATTTAGGTACTTGATGTTGGGTTTATATGGATTCATAATTGTATATCCTCTTGCTGTATTGACCTGTTTCTCATTATATAATGGCCTTCTTTGCCTCTTAGTACAGTTTTTGGCTTAAAGTCTATTTTATCTGATCCAAATAAAGCTATACCTGCTCTTTTGAGTTTTATTTGCATGGAATATCTTCTTCCATACCTTACCGTTCAGACTCTGCGTGTCTTTGCAGGTAAAATGAGTCTCTTGAGGGCAGTATACATTGGGTCTTGTTTTCTTATCCATTCAACCACTCTATGTCTTTATCGATGAATTTTTCCCATTGCCATTCGAGGTAATGACTGATAGGTAAGTGTTTACTGCTCTCATTTTCTAGTTTCTAGTTGTTTTGTAGATCTTTTCTTCCTTTCTTTCTCTTTTATAATATTCCTTTGTGGTTAAGTGATTTTCTCCAGTATTTCTAGCTTTTTATTTTTAGAGTATCTAGTATAGGCTTTTGCTTTGTAGTAACAAGAGGCTTTCAAAAATATTCTATAGTTATAATAAGTTATTTAAAACTGGAAACAAGTTAACTTTGATTACAAAGATAAGAAAAGACTTAAAAAGTGATATTTTGAATTTTTGACCTCACAATTTACATTTTATTTTGCCTGTCTTTTAACTAATTATTATTATTTTCAATAGTTTTGTCTTCATATGAAAGATATAAATGTTTTACATACACAATTACAGTATTAGAATAACAATCACATTAGCATTCTTTTTTTTCAATTTAAAGGTTTTGCTTTCAAATAGTTTTGCAGGACATAACTGGGAACAGTGATTTTCCTTACATTTTCTTTGCCTGGGAAAGTATCTCTCTTTTGTTTCTGAAGGATAGTTTTTGAAAATACAATACTCTTCTTTTGCATTTTTTTTTCCTTCAACATTTTGAATGTATTGTCCCATGCCCTCCTGGCTTGAAAGGTTTCTACTGATATGTCTCTCAACAGGCATACTGACTCTCCCTTATATGTATTTGCTTCTTTTCACTCACTGCTTTCATAATCCTCTCTTTGTCTTTCACATTTGAGAGTTTAATTATATATAATAGATCCTGGTGTATTCTTTTTTGGATTTAATCTAACTGGTGACTTTTAAATTTCTTGCATCTGGACATGTACATATTTCCTGGGTTTGAAAAGTTTTCTATTATTATTTCTTTGACTAAGCTTTCTACCCTTTTTCTCTTTCAACTCCCTCTTTAACCCCATTAGCCCACATATTTGTTCTTTTGATGTTGTCCCTTAGAATCCTGTAAGTCTTCTCCATTTCTTTTTATTACTTTATTTTTTTTCTCCTCTGTGTATGTTCAAATAGGCTATCTCCAAGTTTACTTATTCTTTCTTCTGTTTGATCAGTTCTGCTGTTTTTGCTCTCTAGTGTGTCTTTTTTGTTCATTTCATTCGTTATATTTTTCAGCTCCAGGATTTCTGTTTGAAATTTTAATTATTTCAATCTCTCTGCTAAATATTTCTGACATGTTTCTGAATTGTTTCTCTGTGTTTTTGAAGTTTGTTGAGTTTTGAAAAAAATAGCTATTTTGAATTACTTGCCTAAGAGATCATATGTCTCCATCGCTCTGGTCTTTGGTGTCCTATCACTTTGGTCTCTGTTTGGTGAGGTCATATTACCCTGTATGTTCTTGATGCCAGTGGACACATGACAATATCTGCACATGGAGGGTCTGGGTATTTATTCTAGTCTTCACAGTCTGTCTTTGTTTGTGATCATCCTTTTCCAGAGGGTCTTCCAGAGACCTCAACTGACTAATTGCTGTATTATCAGAGCCTGTGACTACTTTAGTTGTCTCAGCACTAGCTGGCCTTCTCTGCCCAAGTTTGCTATGAGTTTGCTATGAGTTTCAAGCACTAGATGACCCTCTCAGCCCAGATTTGCCGTATAGGCTCCAAAGTTGGCATAGCTCTCTGCTCAAACAGGCACACCTCCCATCTGGTCCCTGTATGGGTGGAATAGGTCCCCAACTTCATTGAGAGAAGGTGGAAATGTGACTTTTCCCCTTAGGATCTGCTGTGGGATAGAAGCTAGTGAACTCGTCTCTGGCTCAGACGGGTATGTGTCTCCCAGCATGTTCAGTACAGGTGGGGTCATTCCTTAATTGCAGCAGGAGGGACTGGAGCTGAGACTGGCTCCCTTAGGATCTGCTGTATGAGAGCAGGTGATGAGTTTGTCTCATTGGCTCTGACAGGTGTGTATCCCTCAGCAGACCTTTGTATGGATAGGATAGCTCCCCAAATGTAGTAGGAGGTGCCAGTGCTGAGACTAAGCTCTTTCAGGATCTGTTGTAGGATGGATGTTGGCAAGCTTATCACAAAGGCTCAGACTTTTGGGGCTATAGAATATGGTCTCCCTCCATGTTCTTGTGCAAGCAATTCTGAGTTTGAACTTCAGTTAAGGAATCCTGACACCAAGCTATAGGACAACTTTTAGGCTCATTGCCAAAACTATATTCAGTGGACAGACAAGTCTCTCCCCTGAGGCACTAGCCAATGCAATTCCTCTTGGACTCCCTGTCAGATGGTTTTGCTGTAGGCACATGAGCAAACAGGGATGTAACCACGCCCCTTGGGGAATATGACCTTTTCTGGACTTGAACTTGGGAACATACCTGAGTGCTGATCTGCACTCTCACAATGACTTTCTTGGGTCTTGGGCTTCACTGGGGTTTTAAACCTCCTACCTGAATCTCAAAGCTACTGCAGATAGACTTTTGTCTGGAGATGGGTGTAGTATTCTTCTTGTTGTGAGGAGACATGAGTGGGTTATCTCTTATTCTGGTATCCTGCGGACATCACTCCTATTTCTATGGATCTAGATTGCTCACCAGATAACCTGAATTTTACACTTGTGATTGCTGTTTACAAACCTGAAATTGTAGAATTATTCTAAAACCATGTTCATTTAAATAGCTAAATGCTACTTAAGCTAGTAACGTGACATGAATGCCTATCCCTAAAGGCATCAAACAGAAACGTTAATACTGAATAACTAAAGTCTTTGCTATATAGGCACAATATAACACAATTTTTTAAAAATCACAACTTTGTCCGATTGTTTATTTGAATGTGATCTGTGTCCCTGTGCTGTCTTCAAGAGATGCTTGGAATTCTTTTTGCTCTGCAGTCCCAGCTACCTCCCAACCTCCTGACATTCCTTAGCAGGCATGTGTTATAAACCACAATTTTTAAAACAGTTAATATAAGTGACCAAAGATTACTTTAAAATGTCTGTCATTGTAACAAAACACTATTTCTTAATACTTAATACATATTTGTAGCAAAAATGATATCCATTAATGGAAAATTCTAATGAGGCTTTGAAATGCTGATTTAGCACAATGTTGTCTTGGTATGAACAAAGCATGCAAACAAAAACCGGTCAGCATCTTTGACATTGGACATCTGGACTTCATAGTCAACATCTTGCCCTGTGAAATATGTGTAATTAATGTATGACTCCCTTGATTGCTAATTCAATAAATCTAATTTGACTATTTCCATATTTATTAAATTCACTATTTAGAATGTCAAATGACATTTTTTTCAACTATGATATTGTTTGCCAAAATAAAACACCTGATTTTAAAAATTCTAGTTTACTTCATTTTAGCTTCCATTTAATTTTCCTAGAGCATATGAAACTATAAGCCACTTAATAGCGTTTTAGCATAAAACTCTATCTAATATCACATGAATCCATAGTTCTTAAATGTTTCTATATTCTGCTAGAAATAAAATTTTACTCAGTATCTAGAACCAATCTATATTATAATACTTTCCAACTAATTGGCTCCCTACAGTCAATTAAATAGAATTCTTTACAAAGACAAATCTACTAACATATAATTGTGGTTTAATCCATTATTAAAATCCCTAGGTCTGACAATGACACAAGCACAAATTCAGTTGGAGCAATCAACATTCCCTCAGTAGATATAATTTTTAGTGAATATTTTTCCTCTTTCTATAATAATAATAGCACTATAGCAACAGAATTTTGCATATGCTATCATTTTGAAGTCCAGTGTAAGTAATCTATCAGATTTCTCTTTCAGCTAATTGGAAAAGAAATAGAATATAGAATTAAGATTTTCACTCTACTGGGAATGTTGAGACAAATTAAAATGTTAGATATAATTAAATCATAGCCTTTGAATGGACATGAGAGGTCATCTATCTAGTCAAACCACTTTCATTTGTGAAGAAACAAACTTAAATCATCCTTCCATGATTAATATCTGAACCTTAAAGACATTCTTAATTAACTTGGCAACTGTTTTAGTCCATTTTGTGTTGCTATAACAGACTGCCACAAACTGGGTACTTCTTTATTTTTTAATTTATTTCCCAGAATTCTGGAGACTGGGAAGTCCCAAACCATGGCACCAGCATCTTGTGAGGGCCTTGGTGCTATGGCATCCCATAACAGAAGGTGGAAGAGCAAAAGGGTGTGAGAGTGAGGAGAGATTTAACCCATGGCCTCAAGCTCCTCATTCATGAGGGAGGGCACCCTCGTTACCTAAGCACTTCCTATTAGACCCCACCTCCAAACGCTGTTGTATCAGGGATAAAGATTCCAATATATGAGCTTTGGGGAATATGTTTAAACTATAGCAAACTCAGAGCAATGTTTAAGCACTTTACTTTGTTGGTGAAATCATCCTTACAGCTGAATAAATTTCTCAAGCTGCAGATAAAACACTTTTGTTTTATCATCAGTTTATAAAGGAACCCATATTTGAAACTATCCATAAGGAATTGAAAAATTGTCAAATCAAGTTTGTTCTCTTGTAAACTGAAGAAAATTCCTATTTCTTTAACTGTTTTTTATTTTTCAAATTTCTTTTCAAGCACTTTCATAATTTTTATGATTTTTGCATTAAGTTTTAATGTCGTCTATATCCTACTTACTTTTTTGAAGTCCAAATTGGACAAAAGTTCTTTTTTTTTTTTTTGAGTTGGAGTTTCACCTGTTGCCCAGGCTGGAGTGCAGTGGCACACTCATGGCCTCTGCAGCTTCGACCTGCTATGCTCAGGCGATCCTTCTGCCTCAGCCTCCCAAGTGGTAGAACTACAGGCATGTGCCACCAAACCCGGCTATTTTTTTTTTGTAACTGTAGAGATTGTCTTGCCAAGTTGCCCAAGCTGTTCTTGAACCCTGTGGGCTCAGGCAATCCTTTCACCTCAGCCTCCCAAAGTGCTGGGATTATAGGCATGAGCCACCAAGCTTACCTGGTCAGACAATAGGCTCTTAAAAGTATGTTTAAGTTGAGTTGAATACAATAGAATTTTTTGTCACTCCTACCCCTATGTAGTGGTGTGATTGTGTGTGTGTGTGTGTGTGTGTGTGTGTGTGTGTGTGTGTGTGTGCGTGTACTTTAAAATCTGCAACCCTATTCTGTCAACACATTTTTCCCATTGTTTATAATTAATTACTAAAGTTGTTCTCCTTCTCACTCCATTAAGTTACCCTTTTACTTTGGAAATTTGTATCAGAAAAATGAATTTATATATGAAGCATTAAGCAAATTTACTGGGAGAATTGAACTCACCCTAGGAGCAAAGGTGGCATCATTGATAGAATGCATGTGACCATAAAGTGACTGCTCACATTTACCCTAGGAAGACAAAGCAGAAATAAAATCAAATAAATTCCATTGGGTATGTGAAAACGAATTGAAAGATGCTTTTATTTAAATTTTAAAAAAACTTTCTTAGTCCAATTAAAAAAATAAAATAAAATAATCATGATAGAAAATATATTCGTTTTTACTGTCAACCATTCAGAATCATACAGAGCTATATCAAAGAGTGTGCCACAGTACTTGTATCTACACTGAAATTCTACTGTTCAGTTGAGCTGGTGTTACACTCTCACTCCCTTTCACAATTAGCATAGATTTCAAGCCCTGGGACCAAGGACTAATTTCCTTATAGAAAACTCCTAACAAGGATCTGAGTATCACATGTTCTTACTCATACGAACATCTATCGTAATATGATAAGAAAAGGATTGACAGTGGCGGAAAACTATGGGGGGGGAGGGGAGGGGAAGGGAGGTGGGCTTAACGGTAGTCAATATCTGTCTGGGGACGAGGGGACACTCCTTATCAACAAGGGTGCCTAAACAATGCATATTTGTATACCTAACTCAACTGCACCCCACAATTTTAAAATAAAAAATATGTTTAAAAAGAAAACTCTTGTTTTTAGCATAGCCGTTCTACTACTGCTAGCAGTGAGGGGGAGACAGTCCTTCTTTTTCTTTTTAAAATATAGAATCACATTGTAATTTCCACAGTTCAGCATTAATATCATTACATGCACACAAATATTATGAAATATATACAGTGGTATTTTTAAATACAGAATAAGCATTTGTTTTGTGAAAAGCATACTCCATATGCATCCATTCAGCTTATATTTTCCAAACAACAGCTAAAATTAAAATTAATTCCAAAAATGTCCAAGCTTCAGTTTAAATGTTTCCAGAAAAGATGGACCCATAGCACATTATAATGCAGATCTGAATATCTAAATGTGGCATCTTTCATTTTGACACCAATGTTCAAAGGGCATTCTGGAGTATTGTAGGAAAATCTCCAAAGTCTGTAGAAGAGACAGAGAATGTCGTATGGACTATTGTCTGGAGATTCTTGCTATGGTCTTAGAAATGTGGATCTCATTTAACAATTTGTTCACTCAACAAATATTTTTGAGCAATTAATATATACCAGGCACAATTCTGGGTGCCAAGGATATGCCAACAAATTAAATAGACAAACTAATGCTCATGGACTTTATATTCTAGTTAGGGTGATAGATAGTTTGTTAAAAAGGCATAATGTGTGTTAGAAGATGATACACATGAAAGAAAGAACATGTCAGGTAGGGTTAGTAATATCATGAGTTTGGGGTCTGGGGGGCTAAGGGCAAATCACATTACCAAGTTGAGTGATCCATTTTTGCCTCACTCAGAAGATGAGATTTGAGCAAAGAAGGAAGATACTAAGGATGAAGGTACTAAGGGGGTTAGCCAGGCAGATATCTGAAGGAAAAGTTGTTGTTTTTAATTAATTGATTTATTTTGAGTCAGAGTCTCATTCTGTCATCCAGGCACCCTCATAGCCACCACAGCCTCAACGTGCTGGGCTCAGATGATCCTTCCGCCTCAGCCTTCCAAGTCACTGGAACTACAGGCATGCACCACCAAGCCTGGCTAATTTTTTGTATTGTTGACTTTATTGTAGAGATGAGGTCTCCCCAAGTATCCAGACTGGTCTCGAACCCCTGGGTTTCAGGCAACTGTCTCGCCTCTGCCTCCCCAAATGCTGAGATTACAGGCTCGAGCCACTCCACGTGGCTAAAAAGTTTTTCAGGTAGAAAGAAAAGATAGAGCTTGTTTCTGGAACAAAAAGGAAGCCAATGTGGCTGGAAAGGAGTCAGTCAGGAGAAGAATAGCTTTCCTCAGAGTCTTCATCTATTTTCACTTACTATCTGGAATTTACTTAGGCTTAAAGATGACAGGAGAAAGCTTACAGAAAAGACTCTAAAATGAGAAATGAAAGACGGATCATCATCAATACGTCCCCTCATTGCTATCAGTCATTCATGGAATACTTCCGAACTAAACAAAGTTGGAAAGGCCTTGTAACTAAACTCTATTTAGTCCTCACTATTGCCATTGTACTCAACAAGTTAATTTCAAGTACCTATTGACAAACTCAATTTATGCTCCTAATCTTTGTTTACGGAGTGCAAAATGCCCCCACATATCTTTAAATTCCAAAAAATACATTGAAACATTTTGTCATTCTCTCAGGATTCTCCTCCACCTCCTTACTATACTGATTTAGTGTCTTGATACTACTACAACTTTAAGTCAATTATTTTGAGAACTTCAAACCACCCAAATTCCCAAAGTAGAAATAAATTACTTACAAAGCCAAAAAGGCAAAGTATAAGATGTAATAAATACTTTTTAAAATGCTATCTTAGAAACGTTTATAGTTAATTTTATTTGAGAACTTACAGTGATATGGTATACTTGTATAGTGAGTGTTGATAATTTTACAAAGATTTAAATTAGCAAATTTGTCTTAAAATATTTTTGTACTAGTAAAAGTCTTGCATATGGTTGCCTTCTAACTTGAAAATCTCTAAACGATTTGATTAATTGGTAAGGAAAATGTGGCTTTTTTAAAATTTAAATTCTGAATGCCAAGTTTTAATTCAAAGTAGAATCTCTAAGGCATGCTCGGAAAGCCCTGGAAATAGGGGGTTATAAAAGAAATGCTGACAGGCCACATTTGTGCTGCTATAACAAAACCTGACTCGAAGATAAATGTTTCATGAATTTAAAAAGTTAAAAAAGCTTTTCTATCCAGCTTTGTTCCCAAGATAAAAGTGAATCTACTCTCTTTTGTGGTATAGGGAATATGAGGGTTACTAATATTCTAGCCTGCAAACAGTCTAATCAAAAGCAATACCCAAACTGGGACATGAATATTTGGAATATCTCCTTTGATGAATTCTTGTCAGAATTGTTTTCTTTCAAAGGAATAGAAAAAAATTAAAAAGAGAAAAGAGTTCACCAAAAAAAAAAAAAAAAAATCATGTGATCAAATGCATTGCTTCAGAATTTGATTCTCTCAGACAAGAGAAGCTGTGTGCAGTAATGGTTTCTATCACCAACCCTATGAGTAGAAACACCTGGACTTAGTTCTTGGATCTGCCACCTAGTAGCTGTGTAATCTTATACAAATTATTTTGCCTCTCTGGGGTTCAGTTGCCTACTGTGTACAAGGAAATAATGGCATTTGGCCTATAGCTTTTTAGAAGAATTCATTGAGGTAATGGTGCATGGGAAACACTCATATATTGCCCAGCACAAAGTAAGGGCTTGATAAATATTAGCTCTTAATATCAGAGGCAAATATTATTGAAATGCTGAGGACTTCCACATCAACATCTCCACCTTTGCCTCCACTGAGCTCCAAATCGGAGTATCTATTTGCCTCCCTACAGAGGTCATGGGACACAGGTGCTGCTTTTTCTGTTGCTCTCAGATCCGTTTCCCATGTGGCCCTGCCCTGCACCATGCCCTGCTCTCTACCAATGACCTCACCTGGGCTTTCAGGCCCTCTGGGCTCTGGTGGGATTCAGCCATAGAAAAGTACCTGAAGGATTTGATGAGCAGAAGGAGAGAGGATGGATACAAGGCCGCTTCTGCTCTCATGGCAACACTCATACCATGTCCTGTAATGCTCTCCTTCCCCTGTTTTTTTTTTTTTTTCCAGATCTAGAGTAGTGATGACGTCTCCTCGTTGAGAGTCCTGGGGTTCTGTGCTGGCTCCCCTCCCCCTCCCCTACCTCTGTAAACATTCAACCAGGTTTTACTCTGTGCGCCACCTGTTTCTTGCTGGTGACTCGTCTGATACAGCATGTCAGCAATAATAAGCAAAAGGAGACTTTTTGACTGACTGCTTCCAACTGCCTAACTTGATTCTCACTACATCCTTCCCCTTGTAATACATAAATGTCATCACCAGCTGTTCAAACTAACAAAAGCCCAAACAAAAACCTGGGAATGGCAATACATGGTTTTGTTCCCCCGCCCCGGCTCTAACCCTCACCCACTGTATCTAGTCCTTCTTCAAAACATAACCCTATTCTGCCTAGTTGTGTCACTCTCTGCCATTGCCACTCTGCGGCAGGCCTCATCCCATGGAACACGACCGCGGCAGGAGCCACCCCACTCCCAGCCATTGTTCTCATGCCACTGAGCAATCAAAACCAGAATCAGAGCATGCCGTGCTCTTGCATACAGCTGTTCAAAAAAAATCAGCATTACACTCAGAATAAATTCCAAACTCTTTGGCAAGGTCCCGAGGCTTTATATTATTTAGCTTCTGCCTGTGTATCTGACCTTATCTTTTACCACTCTTCCTTCTCATTCCCTATGTTCTTTGCTTATTTTCATGTTTCTTCACTGTCAGGGATCTTTATGCAAAGAGTTCTGGCACCTGGCTTAAAGAGTGACTGAATAGCAGCATTAAAGATAGAGAACTTTGGAAAGATTTAGGAGCCTCTAAAGGTATTTATTCACATTCCAGAGGCCCCTAAGGCATTTATTTACATTCCAGAAGTTGTAAGTCTGGAGAACTTTCCTTTCTCTCTCTCTCTCTCTCTCTCTCTCTCTCTCTCTCTCTCTCTCTCTCTCTCTCTCAGTCTCTCTCACTCATTCTCTCTCTTGCCTTTCCCTGGATCAAAGAAGGAAAATTGATATTAATAGTTTGGGGGTGACTTTCCATGGCATATAACCCCTCTGTGCCCACAAGGTGGCTCCCATCGCTCCCTCTCCCTCTCCACGCTCTACCACCTGCAAACCCCACAATGAGAATTTCTATTCTGGAGAATAGAAGGTCAACACAATCTTCTCTGTTCTCTGTGAGTAAATAAATGGTTTGATCTCTGATCCAGAAACCTCCTTTGTCCTGTCGGGATAATAAACAAGTAAATATAGATATAAAAACATAAAGTTGTCATACTGACCTTCCTGTTTTCTAGCTGGCCTAGCATATTCCTGCCTTTGAACTTTCTGTTTTCTCTACCTTGATTGCTCTCGTGTAGCTATATATGTGACCTTGTTCTTCTCATGTTGCTTTCAAGTCAAACACACTTTCCGTGGTGTCTGAGACCTCATATTCCTGATGTCTTTCTAACAACCAGTCATTATAGTAGGAGAAACTGTTTTATAAAGCCCCTTTCTGTTTCCTCTTGGGCATACAGCCAGATCTGAGGTCAGAAGTGTCCATGTGACTGAGTTCTGCCCAGTGGAAGGCAGGCAATTGTGAAATCAGTCCCAGGTAGGCTTGACCCTTGAAAAAAATCCCCCAGAATCTGCCAAATTTGTTTTTATTTTACCATCTCTGCAGGCTATAGGGTCCCTAGATGATGGGGCAGCACAAGATGCAAGGAGCCAGGGTATCTGGACCCCCACAAGGAGAAAAGTCCCCAATCAGGACCTCCAACTGGAGATTCCATGAATGAGAACTGAACTTCAACTGCGTTAAGCCCTGAGATTTCTGGGTTCAACCACATTCACTCCGTTTTGTTTCCTTCATATCACCCATCATTAGCCAGAATGATTTAATGAATGTGTTTCCTTGTGCATTGCTAACCTCTTCTCACTGGAATTAAGCCCCATAAGAGAAATTTGTCTGTTTTCTCTTTCATCTTATCGTTGCGAAGGCCTAAGACAACTCTGGTAACATTTAACAAATGGTTATTGAATGCAAACATTATCAAAATTACATGGAGATTACAAACGAAATTGGAAAATCCAACCCTCACCATTTTTGCTTATTGTTGGATGAATAACTTGGTCTTCTCAATATTTATTTTTCACTTCTCAAAAGAAGAATATGCGCAGCCAACAGACACATGAAAAGGTGCTCAGCCTCCCTCATCATCAGAGAAATGCAAATCAAAACCACATTGAGATACCACCTAACCCCAGTAAGAATGGCTGTCATTAATAAAACAAACAACAACAGATGCTGGTGAGGATGCAGAGAAAAAGGAACGCTTCTACACTGCTGGTGGGACTGCAAACTAGTGCAACCTCTTTGGAAGACAGTGTGGTGATTTCTGAAAGAACTAGAAATTGACCTTCCATATGACGCAGCAATCCCTCTAGAATATACCCAGAGGAATTCAAATCTTTCTACACAAAAGATACCTGCACACACATGTTTACTGCAGCACTTTCACAATAGCAAAAACATGGAACCAGCTGTGCTGCCCATTGAAACTGGACTGGATTAAAAAATGTGGTACATATGCATAATGGAATATTATGCAGCCATAAAGAAGGACAAACGTGGATTTCACAGTAACTTGGATGGGGTTAGAGTCTATCATACTCATGATCTATCACAGAAACAGAAACTGAGTACCACATGTTCTCATTCATAAGCAGACCTTGACCAATTATCATAATACTGTAAAAAAGGGATTGACAATAGTGAGAAACTGCCAGGAGAAGTGGGGTGGGATTACCAGTAGTGGGAAACTTCTGGGGAAGGAGGTTACACCTCATTAACAAAGGTGCCTGCATAATGAATATGCCTAACCCTGAATTGTACCCTACATCTCTAAAATTAGAAAAAAATTAAAAAAAGAACTGTGAGCACTGCCTTTTCCCAATGCCTTTGCTGCAATGTGGTTCTAATCCAGGAGCATATTCAACCTTGATTTTTCACTGCCTATTCACATTTTAGATATCTGTGGAGAAATGATAATTCCAGGTGGAAGAGGCAGTTTTACATTTGAGTGTTTATTATGTACCTAAAGAATAGTGCTAAGTGCTTTACAGTCATATCCTATCTAATCTTCACCGTAAATCTATGAAATAGATGCTACTGTAATTCCCATTCTAGAATAGAGAACAATGGTGCTTTACCCACAGATTAAAAAGTACCAGAGCCAAGACAGTAACCCATTTTGTCTGAGTCCAAAGTTCCCTAACTCTTTTTGTGTAAGAAGATGAAGTGGCCGGGCTGGGTGGCTCAGCCTGTAATCCTGCGCCTTTGGGAGGCTGAGGTGAGTGGATTGCCTGAACCCGCGGGTTTGAGACCCGCCTGGGCAGAGAGACCTCATCTCTACAATAAATCAAAAAATCAGTCGGGTGTGGTAGCGCATGCCTGTAATTCCGGCAACTTGGAAGGCTGAGGCGAAGGATCACCGGAGTCCAGCGGATCGAGGCTGCGGTGGCCGGGAGCGGCCACTGCACTCCAATCTGGGCGACGGAGTGAGACCCCAACACACACACACACACTGATGAAGTGAATGAGGTCATATGTCAAATTTTTCCAATGTTTCTTCTCTCTGGGTAGAAATGCACTTTCTGACTTTCATGTGGTTGTGTGAGATCACGCATGAGTTCTGGCTCAAGAGTTGTGAGTAGAAATTCATGTAATACCATTCTCATGTTTACCCCAACCTTGCCTTTCCAGCTTTTAATTACAGGTGCAGTACTCCCCATGTATCTGGAGTATATACTATATACTTTCCATCGGGCAGAAACCAACATCTCTCAAAGTTGTGGCTGCTAGATCTTTCTGGATCCCTGGGTGAGTATTAAGAGCAGGAATTCCCTCACTTGCCACTATCAACCTATAAGTGACCCAGAACAGGAGCAGGTGAACATGCTGTGAGATTTGGGGGTTGTTTGTTATAGTAACACAACCTAACCTAGCCTGACTGACATAAACCCTATGTATAAAGATTAATCCTGACTCCTCAGAATATTAAAAGGCGTTTTACTGACAATAGTGCCAGGTGAAAATTTTAAAATATATTGAAATACTTATCTCAAGTCTAATAGTCAAGACAAAAAGTTTAAAACTCTTAAGAATTAGGCTCAAATTAAATCATATAAGTAGCCAAGCATATTATCCTTAAAATCATTAGAGAACTAACACACATATTTTCTTTCTCTTTTTAATGACTTATTTAACCAATGAATTTGATATTCTTTTGAAAAAACTTAAGATGTAAAAATACGAAGTGAGTCCACTCAACTCAGGGTTTATTTTTCTCCAAGGTTATATTTTTAAATGTCTTTATAATGTGTTAAAGCAATTTTTATCTTAGTGACATATAATTTACGTAGAGCAAAACACACAAATCTCGGAAGTTTAGCTCAATGAATTTTTATCTATGGATAGATTTGTGTAACAGCTATTCAGATTAAGATATAGACTGTTTCCATCACTCCAGAATGTTCCCTCATGCCTTTCAGTAAAACAGCCCTGTAGTTTTTATTAATTTTTATGATAATATATCTTATAGCTTATAAACATACAATATATAATTTTGATATATAACATCGTAATATAAAATAATATACAATAATAATATTTAATATAATATACTATTATTATGTAATAACACATTTTATTAATAATATTTTTTCTTGAGAAGAAACAAGAATGTGATTGTAAAACCAGGTATTACAAAGGACTGTCCAAAGTCAAGTTAGTCTTTCTCCTTCGGTCATCTGCAGATGCAACAATTGCAAATCATGTTTTTTGTGTGTTTCATGGACTAGATGTGTACATACAATCAATTTTCCTCACTGTCTCATATATTTACCTCAGTTCTTGCATAAATGAAATCATACTGTATGTGCATTTTAATATGAGAGGTAGTATATTGTGGTAAAGGACGTCACACTGGAGTGAAATTGCCGGACTCAAAACCCAGCTCAATAGAGAACTATGGATAATGTCTCTTATTTGTATAAACCCTATGCTAAATACTTTACACATAGTAACTCTTTTAACATCTACCATATGAAATTGGTGATAGTTTAAATCCCCACTTACAGTTGAAGAAATGAATGCAAAGTGATTTGCATAATGCCTACACGAATAAGGGATATTACCGTTTAGAGATTAATTTGGGGATTTTTTTCTATTCTGTGTTCTAGTTATTAATTTTTGTTGGCTGCTGAGAGTTTAAAAAGTTACCACTCTCTCAGGAAAAAACTAATTGTTCTGAACCCATGGTAAAAAAACAAAACACTGGAACTAGTTTTAAATTTGTCTAATCAATTAGTAACAGTTCCATAGCCCTGCTCACAAGTAAACAATCAGAACTGCTTTTAAACCTATCTAATTAATCAATGACAACTAACTTCAGTGAGCACTTCTCTAAAAGCCAAATAGCAACAGACTCATAATTTGAAAGTGAGCCAATTGGCCCAATATTCACTACAGTGAACATGTTTCTAAGGCTGTTACCAACTGTCTACTGCTTCTGTAACTGGCAAAAAAAAATAAGCCTCATTGACCAATACAAGTTACTCTTCTAAGATTGACCTCAACTTCCTTCTGCCTCTGTAACCAACACAATCCAAAATAAACTCTTCACAAAAAGTAGATATGATAACGGAACTAGATTTGCTCAATGAGTAATTCTGACCAGTATAATTCTTTCACACTTAAGTATACTAAACATTCAGTTCTTTGGTTTCAGATATTGAGTGGTGTTCTTATCCTCTGACACATTTAAGAGTATATGAGTTTGCTAGGTCTGCGATAACAAAGTGCCACAAATTGAGTGGCTTAAACAACAGAAATTATTTTCTTCACTGTTCTGGAGACTGGAAGTCTAGGATTAAGATGAAGGTGGAATGGATTTCATTATGGGGACTCTCTTCTTGGCTTGTAGATGACTCGTCTCCCTATATCTTCATAAGTCTATTCCTCTGTGTATATCTATGCCCTAATCTCTTCTTATGATGACATCAGTCATATTAGAATAAGTCCCTCCCCAATGACTTTACTTAAACTTCATTATCCCTTTAAAGACCCTATTTCCAAATACAGTCATCTTCTGTGGTATTGGGGATTAGGACATCAACATATGGAACTGGGGGATACAATTCAACAAAAGGACTAAAGATTTCTTATCCCACTACTTGTAAAACATCTTAAGGCTGCAATAGTCATTAGAGCATTAGCTGGTTGAAAAAGTTAAACTGTGACATTACAGTATTTATTGTATTGTAGGTAGAAATTATATATGTTGTATTAGTGTACTTATATGCAGGCAGTCTCAAAATGAGAAGTTGCATATTTGGTGTCATATTTGAGCATATATCGAAACATGAAGAGCACAGTGTCTGGAATGAAACTGCTTGGGTTGGAATTTGGGCTTTGGTGCTTACTGTGTTCTTGGAACACTCTAAGCCTCAGTTTTCTCATCTGTAAAATAGGAATAATATCGTATTTACATGATGGTCCCATTTTGAGGATTTAACAAATGATTCATGTAATTAATTCACATGAAATGCTTAGATTACTGCCTAAGACATAGCAAGTGCTCAATAAGTGTTCATTATTACATAGTCACAGTCTGCACATTGCATGCTCTGTGAATGATGTCTGGTCTATTATTTTCATCACATCATAATTATAACCACAGTGATGCACTGGCACATGAGAGACATTTAGTCAATACTTTAAAAATTAGTACACACACACACACACACACACACACACACACACACACACACACATTTTCCTAGAAAATGCAAGAAGTGTGTTGGGTAAGTTGGCCCTTCACCAACTTTTCTTTCCTCACCACATGACTGCTGCCTTTTCAAGGCAATTCAGGCAGAAGGGTTAACCTCTAAGGATTTTTGATTTTATAAGAGAATTCTCATGGAGAGGAACTCTAAGAAATGAAGCAATGGAGCCCTAATAATGAAATTTCACAACCACTTGCCAGCTGCACAGCATAAAGCTTTGTGCACTGTTGTTTTCCTGCACACAGCACCTCGTGGACTTAGCCATTCCTGGCACTGACTCCTCCTAGGATCATCCCTGTGCACATTTAAAAAAATAATTTCTTATAGTAAAACACTTAAAGTACTTTAAAGAAAATTTCTTTAAATAAAACGTACTGAAGTTACAGATAATTATATTGCACAATTGTGTCCTGTATATTTTTATTTCAAATTCTACAACCAATGAAAAGTACTCTTAAAGAAGAGAAAGCGAACCATGTCCAAAAGTGAGCGGAATAAAGATTTATATCAGCTGTAAGAAAAACATTCCCCTAAAATGACCAGCTAGGCACAGCTTGTCTCTGTTACAGCTATTGCCTTAGTTATCAAGTTTAAAAAAATTAGTGTCAAAAGAATTTTATGAAGATCCTCTTTTAATTGAACAAGATTAACCATTTTAATATAATAGAGTGATTTATATAACATTTCATATTTTCTGCAAATTAAAAAAAATACGTCCATGAAACCAAATAATTTTCACCTTACAGGTTTACAAATTGTTAGAGAAAAATATATTCCATCATTATTACTGAAATGATCTCACTGGCATATAAACTGGAAACAGAGTAATCATTAACAAGGCTCCTAGTTTTTGTTATTGCATGTAAATAACTAACCATGTCTGTGAAAGATTGATTGCAGCTTTTAAAATGTTTGCTGAATTCATGTGTAATTAAGATGAGTTAAATATGCAAATCAAGCCTAATTAGCTTCATTTATTAATGTTAGTTTGCCTTGCCTCCACAAAATTTCTACTGTGGATCTGTTTTAACACACAGCATTTTTTATTTCTTTGTTGTAGGTTGTATCGCTGAAGAAACAAACTGTTTTTCAGAAAGAGGAAAAACTTTCATTAAAAAAAAAATGAGTGTTTAAAACAAATGCTCCCAGTAGTATAAAAGTGAACTAAACAGTGATTTTATGTTCATGATATATATGTATTTCCAATCACCTTACATAAGTCTATATTTAATTAATTCTGCTTCATCAAAGTGGCAAACCCTCTAGGGATTTCTTTTGATGGAGATGAGCCTTTGTCACAATATGTCCAACAAAATGATTGAGTAGAACCGGGTAAAGCAGGCAGCTTCAAATGAACTAAAGTAGTTTATAGAAGTACTTTTTCTTTGAAAAAATATCTACATTTTCTTGCATCAACAAAGCCAAGCTCTCTATGTAAAACCACTGGCCTCATGAAATTCATGTGAAAAACATCAAGAGTCAACCCTTTATTGGAAACAATACAAAGAAAATATAGTATAATGGTCAGAAGGAAGCATTAGTAAAAATAAATATTAAAGTTAAGTGTCTTACTGGCTCCTGATAAGCAAGAGAGACAGAAAGAGAGAGAGAGAGAGAGAGAGAGAGAGAGAGAGAACCATATCTCAGGACAAATACATGCTAAGTTTCAACACTTTCTGTTCTCTATTCTTTTAATTCTTCTCACCATTATACTCTACAATTCAAGTTTCCCAAATTTAGAATATTGTTTTACATTATTATTTATATTTATTGTCTGCTTAAGTGTATACTGTTATTATTTTAACAGAGATTTTTTTTTCCAGTGGAAAACAAGCCCCCTTTTCAAGGTTTTTGAAGGACTATATATATTTTATGGTGGTTGAAAAACACAAGAGATCTGCCATCTTAATAAATGTTTAACTGTACAATATATTGTTAACTATAAATATGTTCAATGTTGTATGACGGACCTCCAAAACTTTTTCATCCTGTATAACTGAAACTTTACACACATTAAGGGGCTATAATTTTAATAATATTTACTTCTCAACTTATGAAAGTAATATGAGCTTTCAATTTTTTCTATAATACTCAAATTTTCAAGATCACTGCTAAAACAGGATGAAAAACACATTCAGAAAGAAAAACCCTCACATATAAAATACTCTCAGTCTTATAATGGGTGGCTTTCCTCAATTTAACAGATATTTAAAAAAATTCTATTAAGTGGATTTTTAAATCTAGAGTAATAAGATCTCTAAATTGGAAGTCCGAGCTAAGCCTGAAGACCATAAAATCCACATTCTAAAGTGTGTACTAATCACCATGCATGAAAGACATGTATCATGAACTTAGAAGCTCCTCACTAATGAAGAGGATGTAACAGGGTTAGTAGTTGAACTGGAAAGAGGGTTTATGGAAAGGGTTTCTGTGTGTATGAGCTTTCTCTGCTAGATGTCTGTGAGCTAAAGGGAAAAAAAGATCTGCCCAGAGAGAGACACAATTGTTAAAGGAGGTGAATTTCACATGTGTGATTCCCAGCAATGTGGAGACTTTGACAAACCCATGGAGGGGGTTAACGTTAGTCATCTGATTACTTAGAAAGTATTGAACTGGATCTCCAATATACTAAGAAGTTTTCTTCCACCTCATTGTCCTCCCCACACTCCAGCAACCCTGAGGATTCTGAAGCCATCATTAGACAAATGAGGACGTTTAGAAAATGTTAAAACAGTCCTACTCCAGCTCCCAATGATTCATACCTTCCCGCGTGCAATCGCTTCACCAAGATCTCAAAAATCTCGTCCAATTATAGCATCAACTTGAAGTCCAGAAAATTATTCCTTACATTAGATCCAGGTTTGAACAATGCACCTGGGGTGGTAGTTTCATTTATTTATTTATTCATTCATTCATTGGTAGTTTCTTAAATTCAGTTCCTCTTAATTTTTAGACCTACGCAACTAAAAGACAAATTGTCTTCACGTACACACTCAAAATGTATTGTTGGGACAGGCAAAGATATTCACTATAACATTCCTGTTCTAAAAGAAGAAAAGTAACAAGGGTAACCACATAATGAGCATTTGTATACCTAACCCTGAATTATACCCCACGTCTTTAACATTAAAAATTAAAAAAAAAAGAAGAAGAAAAGTTAAGGCACAAAGGTGTCACCTGTCCGTATGAATTCTGAAATTCAGTCCTACAAATGATATAAGTTCTGTGATTAGGTCCAAAGGGCAGAGAATAATTCTTCATGACTCTCTTTCTGCTCTATTATAAATTAGAAAGTAAAGCATGCCCTGGGCACAGATATTTTAGAGCAGTAATTGTCAACCTTTTGGGTGCATAAGAACCAAGCAGAAAGCTTGTTTAAAATGCATTTTTTTAAACATAAAAAGATTCTTCTTAAGAGGTTTCACTTAAAAAGTTTCTGAATCAGTGTGTACACATGAGGTTCAGGAATATGTATTTTAATGAGCACACCATGTGTTTTTAACATACACTTTGGGGAAGAAAAAGATGATCTAGTCCAGTGCTTCTCAAATTTTAATATTAATATAAATTCCCTCGCGATCTTATTAAAATGCAGATTCTTATTCAGTAGGTATGGGGAAGGCCAGTGGTGTGGTGGAAAACTTGTTTCCCGAAACAAAGCACCCTCATTTGTAGCATTTGCTAACTTCCATGGTGGTGTAAAAATTCTCTCTGTGGAAAATTTTAAGCTACCAACTTGATGTCACTGAATCCAATTTGGGAAGAGTTGTGCATATTCAGCTCTCATGACCCATGGTGAGCCAGCTCCAGCTCACCATGGCATGGAGCCCAAGATGCTGAATTTCTTTTTGTTGTTGTTGTTGTTCATAACAACTTTATTCATAATAGTCCACAACTGGAGACACACCAGTTGACCTTCAACAGGTGAACAAACTGTATACATATGTACTTAATATGGAAAATCACTCAGCAATAAAACAGGAATGAACTATGGATACACACAACTTGAACTTATCTCAGGGTATGATACTGATGGGAAAAAGCCAGTCCCCAAAAGTTATTTATTGTCTTTTTTGAAACGACAACATTTTAGAAATGGAGAACAGATTAGTGGTTTCCAGGGATTAAAGATGAGGTGGGGAAGTGGGAAGAAATGTGGATGTGGTTATAAAAAAACAGCATGAGAAAACCCTTATAGTCCATTTCATCGATCGTTTTCTTGATAGCTTGTCGTTTTGTGCTTGTCAGAAAGATCCTACTTAATAGAAGCCTTGTTGTTTGCCTTTTATATGTAGGTCTATACTATCCTGTACTTAACTTCATTTATGGTGTGATGTAGGGTTCAATACTCAGTTTTTTTCCATGTCAGTGTCTAAGCGACCTACATCTTTTTGTTAAAAATACAATTCTCCTACCACAATAAACTGCCAACTAAATCATAAAGCAAGTGATTATCTATTTGTGGATCTGTCTCTTGACTCCATTCTAAGTATTTTCCCATTTTGACCAATACCTCACTTTCTTAATTACTGTAACTTAATGATAAGTCTTGATATACTACAATGTAAGCCCTCCAACTTTCTTTTCCTTTTGCAGTATTGCTTGAGTATTTTTGGTTTTTTGCACTTATATGTAAAATTCGGGATAACCTTGTCAAATTAGATTCTGAATTTTGAATAAGCTCCCAGAGGATACGAATGCTACTGGTACACAGACCATACCATATATAATATGGATCCCATAGAGAATCACAGAAAGCCTCCCAGGGAAAGTGCTATTTAAGATGAAATATAGACAATAACAACTAAGTAGTCGGGCAAAGTCATGATAGAGAAGACAGATTATGAGAGTGACTTAAGAGCATGCCTACTCATACTCTGTTTACAGATGCTTTGGTGTTACAATGACAAAGTTAAGTTGTTGAAACAGAGATCCCAACACTGCAAAGCCAATCCATTATAGAAAACCTCTGTGGAACCCTGCACTAGAGGATTAATAACTTTCTTAACAACTATACAGCATTATTATCACTGTGGTGTGTTATATGGCTGTAAAAAATACATATATACATACACAAACAAACGCCAACCCGCAGACACACATGCGCAAGCATGTATACACATATACAGAAAGACACACGATACAGGCACACACATGTATATATCGATATATACACAAACCACGAATATAAATAATCCAGTCATTTTAATTAACTCCAATTAATTATTAGAATGATGAAGGAGATTTAAGGTATAAAAGAATTCACATATAAAAAGTGTTACGATGCTAATTCACTTGAAAATCTAGAGTAAGTAGATTATTTCCTAAAAAATACAAATAACCAAAATTAATTTGTGAATTATCATATTGATGTTGAAGTGTTAAAAAACAAACCATTTATTCTAAAACAAAGAATTTGAGAGAAAAATATTATAAGTATAAAATTGCTAACTAGGTAGCTGAGAGAGTTAAAGGACAACCCTAAAATATCTGCACCAGGCAGCCACAATGCCTACAGAAAGGGGACCAAAAAAGATTGAGTTATTAAATTTTAAGGATTTTGAGGAAGGGCTTAAACTCAGACATCTAAAATGGGGCACTGCTTGACTGATGTTAGTGTCTTTGAAGAGAGTGAAATGAGAATGGTTCTAGAAGTTTGGAAAAAATTGAAAGTTGATTCAGTTGCTGCCCTAGGAAGAGCCTGCTACCGCTGGGATCAAAAAGCAAGCCACAAGAATTCACAGGAGGTAAACAGGTAGACAGGAAGGGCCAAGTCCTGGCTTCCTCTTCCAGCTTCGCCTTCTCTCTTAGGGTTCCTGTGGCAGAACTCAGCATGGAGCCCACTGATAAAGGGAAATGCGGATTGTGGCGTTTCAGCCCCAGGATCACAGAACCCAGTTTCGAAGGGTGGGTCTGGAGTCGACAGATCATGAGTTAATAATTGGTATAAGCATAAAATATGAACAATTAGCAAAGCTTTAGGGTCTATAAGATTGAGTGATCTATCACAGAAATAAAGAACTGAGTACCAATATTCTCATAAGCGGACCTTGAACAATTATCATAATACAATAAGAAAGGAATTAGCAGTAGTGGGAAACTGTTGGGGGTGGGGGTGAGGGGGGAGCACACCTCATCAACAAGGATACCTGCATAATAAAAATTTGTATACCTAACCCTGAATTGTACCCTATGAAATTAAAATGGAAAAAAAAGACTTTTCAATGGATATACATATATATGTATATCCATTGAAAAGTCTTTTTTTACATATATATACATATATATATAGTAACAGGAAAAAATCTGACTTGTTAAAAAATTGCAATGCAGATGACAGATAAAGAGCATATATATCATAGGTATATACTAAAAAATATTTCCACAGAAATATGAACAAAAGATATAGATAAACCACTCACATAACTGGAAATACAGATGGACAATAAATTTATGAAGAGATTTTCAAACTCACTAGTCTATGAAATGCAAAATAGAATGACAACCACCAATTCATCTACTGTTGGCAGGCATGTGGGGAAAAGGATAGACTTTCATTTTCTCATGGTAGAAATGTGAATTGTTATAGCCTTTTTGAAAAGCAATTTAATAACATCTATTAAAATTGAAAATGATGTGTTTCTTAACCTTGCAATAAAAGCAGCATGTGTGAATTTATATCTGAGTATGTTTTTGCAGCATTGATTGTGGAGCAAAAACCCAGGAATAAAGTGACTGCCCATCAACACAAGGATTTTGGCACAAACTCTTATTCTTTGGTCTAATATATAGTCAATAAAATAATACAATAGAATTTTATTAGTTGATTTGAGCTATTTCTGCCAGATAAATTTGAACAAGAAAAGAAAAATGCAGAGGTAGGCATAATGGAATCCTCTATTGTACAGACAAAGAATGACCAATGGACCTTCTCTGTGAGTGTGTTTGTGGGGCCTTTGTTCTTTAAAATGTTTTTTTTCTTTTCTGTTGAATTTGGAGGTAAAGTTTGATTGATCCTAATCTGTCATAAAACACACTCTGATCGGGTTGTTAATATGTTCCTTAGAGTGAGGGGTGTGAATGGAAAAGGGAAGAAGATAGGAAATTGGGGGAAAGAAAAAATTCCAATTAGCCAGGGATCCATTTCTGTAAAATATCTCTATATGTGCATAAATATATTTATATGCATAAATAAATTAGTAAACAAAAGATAATGTTACGTATGTATACTATATTATTAAGTATTAAAAGTATTAAGTTATATATCTATGTATGTAGTAAGATTCTATTTCATTAAAACAAACACTACAGCAACAATAGCATACGTTGAGTGAGTGTCTACTATATGCCATTGAGTGAGTGTCTACTATATGCCAGGTATGGTTCTAACAGCTTTCTAAACACATTACAGAATGCCCCTCTAAACATAGTGGGTGGTTATATGTAGTAAGTTAGTGTGTACATTAAGAAAGATCTAATATAGGGTTATAGAGGACTCTGGTGACATATCACCTGAGTTTTTGTTTGAATACTGACTCACTTCTGACCAGCTGTGTGACCTTCCCAGCTTGGGTAAGTTGCCTAATATCTCTATACTTAAGTGATTCCATCTGTAAAATGGGGTAATATTACTACTTTTAGAACAGTTTTTTAGAAATAAATAAAATCATAAGGTGAAGCGTTTAGAACACAGTTTTGCATATAAGTACTCAGTAAACATCAGTCATTGCTGTTATTATTATGAGCAAGGAGACGGGCATGAAAGGATATATATGCGGGTTGTTAATTAGCACTGGTTAGCTCAGTAGGAATGAAGTTAGGAGTAAGGGGGGGGACCTAGGCTTTTTAAAAAAATGTATCACTGATATTCTTTTCCCCTTTTTATCACATATAAAACAAATTTAATTGTAGCCAACATTTTCATTATGTAAAGACAGGCAGACTCAGAATAAAAAAAAGTTCCAATCCAGTATATGAGATTTTAGATGGTTCATTTATATGTTCCCAATTTGTGTTTATTTGTCTCTTCAACAAATATTTATAGAATGCCTTCAAGACACTAATGTAGGCCCTGGGGATATATCAGTATGTATTTTTACTCCCAAAGGACTCAGAGACTATGAGGAAGAGGCAGACTTTAATAAAATCTACAAATAATCACTGCAATAAACACTCAGAAAGTGAAATCAAGATGTTAGAAACAATATTACATGGATTTTAGAAATCAAGCAAAGCTTCAGTCAGAAAACTATATTTGAGCTGAGATCTGAATAATAAGGAGGAATAAGGTATGCAAAGGAAATGGGGTTTGAGGGGTGAATTTCAGGTACAAGCAACAGCCATGCCAGCTGAATCCATGCCAGCTGAATCGATGGGTTCTGTCTTCTACTTGGATTAGTTTATATTCCACTTCTTTTTCCTTTGACTCTTGACAGTGTGATTGAGAGGTATTAATCAAATAAAGAAAGGGTGCCTCTCTCTGAGGCATTTGAAGTAGACCTGGTCATAACAGAGTCTTTTCTGTCCATGGTTGCTTTGGAATTATTTTAATTTCTCAGGGTTTGGAAGAAGTTGGATATTGTTGTTCTTTTATCTTACTTTTTTAGTGTTTAAAATTATTTTTAGATAATTATATTGAAACTGGCTCAATCTTTTTCTTCATCTTCCTCTTTCTCTTTCACTTCATCTTTCCTCATCTCCTTCACCATCATCTGCATCACTCTTCATATCTACTTCTTTACAGTTCTTTCACAAAAGTTATTACTGACTTGTGTATAGATTTGTTTTATTATTTATTTTTACACACGTATGCCTGTATATAGGTATGTCATCAACAAGACATATTGCTCATTAAAAAATCGAATCTCTCTGACAGAAGTGTAAAAAATGTATTGGAAGGGCAGACACAGATGTAGAGAGACCAGCTAGTTGCCCAGGCAGCAGCTACTCATATCTTGACTTTGGATAGGAGTAGTGGAGGCCTTCAAGAGAAGTAGATATTTCACAAACATTTAGAAGATTATATTAATAAAAATTATTGCAATAAATCAATAATGGATTGTATCAATTATAGCAATAAAGTTGATGACTAGTTATGGATTGAAACTGTAGGGATGACTCCTAAATTTAGGATTGGACTGGATAGAATTTCTTAGGGAATCTCAGAGAATGGTGAACTGTGAGGGAGATCATAAATTCAGTTTTGTAAATATTGTGCTTAAGATATATTTGAAACAACGAAGGAAGACATGCTAAAAACGCCATTAGATATAGGGCTTCAGACTCAGAAGACAGGTTCAAGCTAAAGCCAAAATTTTTTGCTCATCAGTGAATAGACCTGAACAAGGATGCTCAGAAACGCTGTAGAGAAAGGAACAAAGCGTGTACTATAAACATCTCCAACATTTCAAGGGAAGGCGAAGCAGAATGATAGATCAAAGCAGAACTGATGACAAAAATGTTTGTATATGATCTCTACTATTTCTTGAGAATAAATTCCAAAACAAGTTATAGATTCCTGAGCTTTTAATACATAACAAAAAATGGCCAATTCAAAACATTTTAATCAATAATCAAAATTTGTCAAGTTGAATCCCACAATAAGCTTATTTGAAGACCAGTCTTCCTCTATCCTTGTCTCAAAAATATTTTAAAATCAATGCCCCAGGCTTAATTTACTTATAAATTCTTATTTTATCATATCTACGCTCAAAATTTTAAGAGCTCAAACAATATTTTTAAAGCCATTTAAGCATTGGGATTTTGCTTATAATACTTAAGAATGATTATAATAGTAAAAAGCAAAAAACCCCAGCCATCTCCTGCCTATGCCTCTGTGATCCTGCTCTGAAAACAAAACCAAAACTCCTCAAATTGCTTTAATTTATATAATCTTAGTATTTACCTCCATATACAGTATCTAAATGAGGTGCTTAAGCTGCTATCAGTTGATGCATATATATTAGATATTATCCTTTGATTTCTCATTTACTATGGTAATTATGAAATTCTCTTAAAATAGCATCCCATAGTCTTTACCCCATATTCCTAATATAACATTTGTAGTTAAATCAGTACTCTGTGTTTACAATATTAAGTGTTTTTCATTTAATTTTATTTGTACGTATTGTAAATGTTTTCCCTCAGTCTCTGACAACCTAGTCATTCAATTTTCTACCTTGAGAGAGATGTGTTGATTGCTTTGGCAAGGACTGGGGTGGGCACAGTGGATACAGCAGTGGCCAAGACAGACATAATCCCTGTCCCACTCTGTCCCAAAGGACTCTCTACAGCTGAAGTATGTGAGAAAGGGGAGCGGAATATATATACAGCATAACTATATTCACTTTTAAGAATCTATGATTGTTATTCTATAATATGTTTGATTCTGACATTATTCAATATAGTACTGGATTTCAGTTTGCAAATACATTTTTTATATCTACATGCTAAAGTAAAACTGGCCCACCATTTTTATTCCTTTCTTTATCTGTGCCACATTTTAATATCATTGTAATACTAGCTTCATAGAACAACCAAACCATCTTTCTATTTTTCATGTCCTGGAATAGGTTAAACTTCTTTGGCATTATCTGATTCCTTGAAGGGTAAGAGGACTCATTCATAAAACCATCTGGTCTCAGCACCTGTTTTAGAGGTTAGATCTCTTCAGCTTTTTCCACTTCTTTCCAGGATCTGGTTTTATTTAGGCTATCTACTCCTTTTTAATTTTTTCAATTTTATTAATTTATGATGATCTACAACATTATACTTTCAACAAATATTAAGTGAATGGTACTTTGCTAGGCAACTCTCATCATTGTGCCCTGGCCTTTTGTATTTCAGAGGTAAACTGCTTGTTGTTGAGTATGACTGGTGCATTTTTTTTTCTATAAACTAGTAGATTTTTCTTTATTCTTCCAATTAAAATGGCTTTCTAGCATGTGTCTACTAGTATGAAATAGTGCTTTGAGTGCTAATTCTGGGGAAAGGGTGTGTGTGTATATGTGTCTCTGTGTGTGTTTTCATCTATACCTAACGTGCACTTTCAAATTGATGTTTAGTAAGGTTAGGAATAGATTTAGTTACATGTATTAGGGAATTTCTGCTGAAATACCATTCAGCAGTATGATGGCTCTTTGCTTCTCAGACTTCCACAACTGTCATCTTCTATCTCATTTTTCCCAACATTTTTGTTCCTTTGCATATTGTGAATGCTTCCTTCCTTTTTCTTTTCCACTCTTTGGAAAAAGTTTTCAAAGTTATCTTCCTTATCCGGATTTAGTTTTCTATGGTATCACATCTGCTATTGCATAGTTAATATCCTTTTGATATATATAAGGTATTCCTCTTCCTTTCACATTGCAATTTTTCATTCATTTCTGCTTATAGCTCAGTTTTCTTTTTTTTTTTTTGAAGACATTATTTTATTTTATTTTTTAATTTTTTTAATTTTTTATTTTTTTGAGTTGGAGTCTCACTCTGTCGCCCAGTCTGGACTGCAGTGGCCGCTCCCGGCCACAGCAGCCTCAACCTGCTGGGCTCCGGCGATCCTTCCGCCTCAGCCTTCCAAGTAGCTGGAACGACACGCGCGCGCTACCACGCCCGGCTGATTTATAGCTCAGCTTTTAAAAGTAAACATAATGTCCTATTGGATTTTCTTTACCTTTTTTATTAATCTATTTTCAAATATATGCAGAATACCACTTCCCAAAGGATACTTTTCTTCTAGATCTTCTAGATGTCCTTCCTGTTCATTGACCCAATGTGTATTTTATTTTCATTCAACCACAAAAAAAAAAAAAAAAAAAGAAAGAAAGGAAAAGGGCAAGGTTTGTCTAGACATTGCTTTTGCCTATAGCACACAGAGTCACACTAAATTTCACTTTACTGAAATGGTTGACTCCCATTTTCAAAGTTACACCTGGAGGCTTCTTTTTATTCCCTGGTTAATTCCTGCTCTTGAATAGGAATTAGATTCCCATGTCCTTGGCCCTCTGTCTGTCCCTGATGGATATTTCGGGATAGTTGCCCATAATTCCAAGTAGGCATTATTTTCCAATGTTTCCATTTCCTCTCTTTCCTTTGCTGATTTATACTTATCATCACGGTGACATTCTTTAGGCGAGCATCTACCTATTCTTATCCATACATTCTTAATAACTTGTACAGTGCCTGGGATATATAATAAATATTTGCTGTATGACTGAGTCAACACATAAAATAAGCCATCTCATATTCAACTTGCAATAATTGCTAACAGTTTACTGTCATGCTAAGTAGGAGGGGAAAAAAAGGAAATAATAAGGTCCGTGGTTTTTTTTATATAATAATGTCTTACTTTTATTTGGTCGCCTTATATGTGCCTGTACACATTTCCTACATTGTTTTATTGCTTCCTTAGATAAAGATAGAACAGGAAAAAATACGCATTTAACTGTCTTATTTATTGTCACTACCATTTTGTCTCAATATTGGAAGACTTTATAGTGAAAAATCTAGGACATATATTAGTAAAGTGCCTAGGGCTCTATCATATCAGAAAAAACTGAGTAAAGGGGCTAAGAAATTACATAATAGAATCTAAGGAAGGAAAATCACAAGAAGGTCTGGATATCGCAGTTTGAGGTAAAGTTCCTCTCTTTGAATCAGGTAGTACTTGATATCAATGGGTTGAGTTGTTAAAAAAAAAACCAAATCACATTGTTTATTTGGTATTACAAAGTTAAGAATGCCAGTCCCTTCACTGAACTTAATTTTTTTCCTCAAATAGTAAAATAGTGCCTGAAGACATTTTCTGAGCATAGAGTTAGAGACAAATAAATTTGCCTTTTTTTTTTTTTTTACCTTCTAGAGGCAGTAAAGTAGGAGGAAAAAAAATGTAGGCAACAGAGGATAATTTCTAAGGTCCTTACTTCTTGTTTGGCATACATAGATTATCATAACTAAGCACACAGTTATTGTAAGCTATGCATTTTCAAAGAAAAATACAGGGATTGACCTTTGAAATTATGTTGACAGCAACTACCCTAATTAACAT
Organism: Carlito syrichta; assembly: GCF_000164805.1. Taxonomy (NCBI): domain Eukaryota; kingdom Metazoa; phylum Chordata; class Mammalia; order Primates; family Tarsiidae; genus Carlito; species Carlito syrichta. The sequence continues at coordinate 516,229 of NW_007247202.1, forward strand.
ATGCTTTGTGAAAGGCAGTATTATGAAATGAAATGAAAGAAAATGTAAGCGAGTAACATGTAGCATCACTATCAAAAGTTTACATTGGTAATGGGTGAGAATATGGCTGCATCAAATACATTTTTAAGTCATATTACAAAAAATGAATGCTGCATGACAGCAAAAAGAAACAATCAGATAAGTTTGGAGCAATTTAAAAATTTAATCTTGAAAAGGAAGTAGATTTTCAAATAAATTGTTAAGGATGGACAGGCTTTCAAAACACAAGAGAAGACCATGTTCAAGGTAAAAGGAACACAAATCAAAGGCATGGGAGGAAAGGCTTCTTCTGTCATGTATAAATATCAGGCAAAAGTGCTGCTTGACTGTGACACTGAACATGCCCTTCATATTAGCAGATAATTGGAGGGATAGGTCACTGTGGAAAGCCTTAAACATCATGATCTAGAGTTTGCCTTCAATGTGGTAGCTAGTGAAGTGTCCTAGAAAATTTATGATTATGCGAATGGCATGGTTGAAATTGTTCTCTTTGTAGCCTGGATATTCAAGGAAAAGGTACTGCCCTCCTGAACCAGGATGGGGGCGTAGAATAGAAGAAGTAGGGACAAAACATTAAAGGCAATGCAAAGCGCACATTTGCAAGATTTAACAGAGGGTGGCACGCCTGGGAAACTGGAGACGCAGAATCAAAGATGACTTTGATGAATCCACTTCGTGTTTTGCTAGGACAATTGCCCTTAAAACAATGTTGATCACTCTGGCTCAGTAGATGCGCGTATGGAGACCTTCAAGGTAACATTTACACCCGTTTCTCTTGGTCCTACTCTCTTTTGATTCTATACTCCAGTCAAGCAAATCCCTCATGGCTGCGTGCATCTTTGGCTTTATAAATGCTGCCCTAGCCGGGCTCGGTGGCTCAGCCTGTAATCCCGCGCCTTGGGAGGCTGAGGTGAGTGGATTGCCTGATCCCGCGGGTTCGAGACCCGCCTGGGCAACTTGGCCAGATCTCATCTCTACAATAAATCAAAAATTAGCAGGGCGTGGTAGCGCGCGCCTGTAGTTCCAGCTACTCGGAAGGCTGAGGCGGAAGGATGGCCAGAGCCCAGCAGGTTGAGACTGCGGTGGCGGGGAGAGGCCACTGCACTCCAGTCTGGGCGACACAGTGAGACTCCAACTCAAAAAAACTTAAAAAATAAAAAATAAATAAAAATAAATGCTGCTCTAGTAGCCTCTTGGATTTACTTCTTCTATTTTTAAATGCCCAGTTTTTATTAAAGACCGAAGTGAAGTACCTGCCTCCTGTAAAGCATTTCTTCCAGCTCTCTCACACATGAATCACTTTCGATTTTGTGTTCCAACAGCCTCTCCATGGTACCTCCAGTACAACACTTATCCCATGCTTTGTTTACTTGTCAGTTTTTTTTCCCTCAATTCAGTATAAGGTCATTGAGGAGAGATATTGTTTTAGTGTCCTTTGTAACCTCCAGGACATAATGCACTCCTTGGCAAGAGTCAGGTACATAATGAATAATGGAGAAATTAATAAATGAATGTATGAAATGGCATTGACATTTTGAGCCTGAGTCATTAGGAAATAAATTTGTCCTTTATTGAATTTGGGAATTAAGTGTAAGCTGAGAAATTGGAAGGGAGACCTGTAGAGTATTAGGCCCAGGTGAATAATTGAAAATATATAATAAATATGAAGAGGGGATAGTAACAACAACTTCATATTATCTTCTACATAAGAAGCTGAAGCCTAGGATATGGGTAGATTGTGTGAGGGAAAGAAAGGAGAGAGACAAGGTAAGGACTGAAAAAGGAAAAAGCTGGCCAAGTGCTATGGCTCACACCTTTAATTCCAGTGCTTTGGGAGGCTGAAGCGGGAGGATCACTTGGGTCCAGGAGTTTGAGACCAGTATGGCAATACAGTGAGATTCTGTCTCTTAAAAAAAGTAAAAAAAAGAAAACAAATAAACTTGCCAGGTATGGTGTTTACTCATGAGGCTAAGGGGAGAGGATAACTTGAGTCTAAGAGTTTGAGGTTACAATAAACTATGACTGTGCCTTCCCACTCCAGCCTGGTGACAGAGTAAGACCTTGTCTAAAAAAAGAAAAATTGAAAAAGAAAAAGCTGTTGATAGGATTTTATGATTTCGATAAATTATAAACGAAGCATTTCTACAGACTAAAGGGAAGTTAAATAATGTTGTAAGTTGAGAAAGAAAAAAGTAGAGTCAGAAAATCTTTATGATTTTTTTCAAAAATTATTTGCAGAAGGAGGGGAAAAACCCAAAAAAGTAATTTCAAGAAATAACAGTATTGAGGATTTTTGTTTTGGCCTTGTTTGTTTATGCCTATGTCTTCAGGCAGAGAAAATTTATTTTGCAGAGAGGGAGAAGTTACAGTTTTAAACAAATGAGAGGACTTGTTGGAATGATGTCTCAGAGAGGGGGAGAGAATGGTCACTCCCAAGGGAGACTGGCAGTAATGGCACTGCCAGGGGAGGGTGGGGGGCACATAGCATCAATAAGGGCACCCACACTTTGCCTGTACAATGGCCAGGTATGCACCTAACCTTCGATGGTACCCCACATTTAAAAAATAAAATAAAATAATTTTTAAAAAGAGTCCAGCTGTGTTTAAAAGTAAGGAACTGCAGTAGATCTAGTAAGTATGATTTTGCATATTTCTCTAACAGTGTACAGCAACAGGAGTGGTTGGGGAACAGAATCCTATTTTATGGGTTCTAAGACCAGATGTGCAACAAAAGGAAAATAAAGGGTCTGGGCTTGGTGACTCTGCCTGTAATCCCAGTACTTTAGGAGGCCAAGGTGAGTGGATTGCCTGAGCCTGCGGGTTTGAGACCAGCCCCGGCAACATGGTGAGACCTTGTCTCTCAATAAATCAAAAATTAGCCGGGCGTGGTAGCACGTGCCTGTGGTTTCGGCTACTTGGAAGGCTGAGGTGGAAGGATTGCCGGAGCCCAGCAGGTCGACGCTGGGGTGGCCGTGAATGTGCCACTCCACTCTGGCCTGGGTGACGGAGTGAGACTCCAACTCAAAAATAAATAAATAAATACGAAAGAAAATAAAGGGAGGTTAATTCATTGAGTCTGTGGTTGGCTGAAGTTCTTCCTGTCTTGAGTTGAGAACCAATGGTTAGAAAGTCACTGGACTCACATGGATAAAGATTAGATAGCAGGATTTATTACTGATATAGCTGAATTAGAGAATGTAGATTGAAAATGTAGATCTAAGTATTTTCTGAATTAAACTTATCTACATGGTCACTGGTAGAGTTTTAAAAAAAAAGAAAAGAAAGAAAAATGGACCTAATTCCTGGTACAAAGAAAAAAATCACATTCTTAACTTGGGGAAGGAATAGAGACAGACCCATATGTGCACAGGTTCTTTCCCCAGCTCACCAATTCAGTGGTTACCAACCATATCTCTCCTTTGGGAATGTGTCTACAAGAGGCTCTGGAGAAGAGGCCTCGAGTCTTTCAATGTTTTCCTCCTGGAAAGATATATTCCTTCCCCTCTGGGAAAAAGTGATAAAGAATAAACGTTCCTTCCTAATAGATGACAGTATTACTTACATGGTTGACCACATGTCTGGTGGAGTCAACCTGAAAGTAGAGTCATCAGGTACAATGAATTGAAAAAAAAAGTCAAGAAACAGAATAGGGACAAATAAAAATTAGAGCTTATTCACTGAAAGTGGGAGAGGTGAGAAGAAAAATAAAAGGCTGCAATTATTTCAGTGTGAAAGTTTAGATTACACTGGTAGATGGTAGAATTATTTCAAATTATGATGAGTTGTAAGGCATGTCTGAGTGATGGGGTGGAAGAAACAAATTGACAGCGCTTAAAATCGAAAGAGGGAAACTATGAGGCTAGAAAGTAAGAAAGCGTTTTATCACAGATGTTGAAACTGCTAAGCATAGGGGTAGGCCAGTGAAATTGGAAAATGATGTTAAGAAATACAATGTTTGGGCCCTCTCTCATTAAATTAGAATCTTTGAAGGTAAGGCCACTGGAGTATCCATTTTTAAACGCTTTTTGGGTATTTCTAATGTGCAGCCAGAGTTGAGAACCACTATATCTGGCAATGACAGAAGGAAGAACAGGGTGAGAGTGATGAATGTGGGATGTTGTCCCAAAGACAGTAGACAAGGAAATGAAAGGGGCAAATTAGACACAATAGTAGGAGAGATTACTGAGTGGAGTGAGTAGAACAATAGCTTGAAAATGGCGGTCGAACTAATGTGGTATTAAGAGTCAAAATATCAGGGCCCCCACATTCAAGGAACTGAAAAAAGGGGTTAAAAAAAAGCAGAAGATGTAAAAATACCTTATGTCTTTAGGTTACAGACACATTTCATTTAATGAAAGATGATTAATGAAGAGAAGTTTATTTATGGAAAAACTGACTTGAGTGGCCCTCTTAGGGGAGATTACCATACTGTGTAGAGTGGACTCAGGTACACACAGGGGAAAACTGGATAAGTTAATAGTGGCCGTTAGGCAAGGTAGCTGACACCTATAATGCCAAAGTGAGAGGATTGCCTGAGCCCATGTTTTTGAGACCAATTTAGGCAACTTGGTGAGACCTCATCTCTACAATAAATAAAAAAATTAGCTGAGCATGGTGGCGTGTGTCTGTAGTTCCATCTACTTGGAAGACTGAGGTGGAAGGATCACCTGAGCTCAGCAGGTTGAGGCTGCAGTGGCCATGAGCCTGCCACGCTCTCCAACCTCAGTAATAGAGTGAGACTCCAACTCCAAAAAAAAAAAAAAAAAAAAAAAGGAGAGAGAAGAAAAACAAAACAAAAAAACAGTGGCTCAAGCCTGCACTTCCAGCACTTTAGGAGGCTGAGGTTGAGAAGATTGCCTGAGCCTAGGGTTTCGAAACCAGCCTGGGCAACTTGGTGAGATCTTGTCTCTACAATAAATCAAAAAATTACCTGGGTGTGGTAGTGCGTGCCTGTAGTTCCAGCCACTTGGCAGGCTGGGGTGGAAGGATGCCTGAGACCAGCAGGTCATGGCCGTGAGCATGTCACTGCACTCCAGCCTGGGCGACAGAGTGAGACTCCAACTTAAAAAAAAAAGTGGCAAGATCCAAAAGTGAAGGGCAAGTGGAGAGTTTCCCAAGAACTCGCTATAGGACACTGCAGGGGCATCATAGGCAAGACTGGGGGGTAAGTGGAGCTAGGAGGAAAGCCAAGGCTCAGAGACAGAAATAAATGAGCCATGATGTTGAAGCCAAGGGTGACAATTAAGGAAGGTCAGACCTTAAGGAACCTGATGTGGAACCCAGAAGACATGGTCTGAAGAGTGTCTCCACAGTGGTACAGCTTTCTTGAGTTCTAAGGACTGCAGGCTGAGATGGTCACACTGCCCAACTCTCTTCTCTGGCATCCTCTCTTTCGTTAAGGTAAATCTCTTCTAAGGATGAAAAGATGAAATGAGTAGGAGAAAGCAGTAAAAAAATGTTGAGATTTGAAGTGAATTTGAGAGGCAGACTATGAATCTCGAGGTACTGGAGGAAGGAGGTTATAAGAAGGGGACCCACAAAAACTGGAATTTACTTATTAAAAAATTGTGGATTTATCCTTAGGTGCTTAAATTCCAGTCACCTTTAAAGTATTCTCCGTTTGATGCAATTCACCTATTGAAATACTTTTTCCGCTGCTCAAAACAGTTTTTGAACTTGTCAGCTTTGATGACGTTTAGCTCTTCAGCCATTTTTTGTCCACATCAGCAAAATGTTTTCCTTTGAGGACTTCTTTCATTCAGGGAGTCAAAAAAAAAAAGGGGGGGTAACTTGGGGTGAGATCAGGTGAACAGGGAGGGCAGGGCATGAGGTTCATGATGGTGTGGCCAGATGTGTTGTCATGGTGGAAGAACCAGTCACCTGCTAGCCAGAATTTGGGATGTTTCTTCTGCAAATTTGATACAACTTCTCGAAACTTTCTTGTAAAACAAAAAAAAAACTGGTTGACCATTTGTTCTGGAGGAACAAATTCCAAGTGTACTACCAGGCGCCCACTTTCCAAAAGATATCTCTGTTTTCTGTTTGTTTACTTGTTTTTGGTCTTTCCTTGTGTTAGTTTCCTAGGGCTGCCACAACAAAACATCACAAAATGGGTGGCATAAAACAACAGAAAATTATTTTCTCACAGTAGTGGAGACTAGAAGTCTGAGATCAAGGTGTCTGAAATGTTGTGATGTCTCTGAGGGAGAATCTGTCATATCTCTTAGTTTCTGGTGATGGCTGGCAATTCCTGACATTCCTTATCTCATAGATGCAGCATCCCAATTTCTGCCTTTGTCTTTACATGGCATTCTTTCTGTGTGTCCCTGTCTTTTCTTTTTTTAGAAGGACATGAGTCATATTGAAATAGGGCACACTCTACTCCAGTCCACTCTCATCTTAACTAATTACACCTGCAAACACCCAATCTGCTACCACTCTTTCCAATCTAGGACAACTGGAAACAGAGACACGAGCAATGGGGATTAGTATTTGAACATATCTTTTTGGGGAACACAATTCAACCAACAACAGAGCTTTTGTTGCTAGGTAAAATGTCTTTAATGAAAGGGCTTAAAGCATTATGCAGCTTGGAATCTTGCTGTGATCCTACTTCCGGAACGATACTATTTAGAAAGATATACCAGTTGAATTATGGTTTTCAGTGGGGAAAAAGAGCTGGTTACTATGTATATATAAAACATATTTTGTATAATATATAATAATATATAAGACATCATGTATATCATCTTATATTGCCTAATTTTTATGTACATATATATGTCCCTGTTTATTTTGTTACTTGATAACATTGTGTTTGAAAGTATCTGAGATACTATTTCTTTATACATATGTTCTCCAAGTATGGTTCCCACACCTCAACATCACCTGAGAACTTGATAGAAATGTACTCCAGACCTACTGTATTGAAAATTATGGGGGAGAGCGTTTTACATGTATTTTTATGAGTATTCTTGCTGAGTCTGCTTTGAAAACCAGATAATTCTGGTTAGAGAACTTTGCCTGCAATTAGGAAAAATGGCTGTTAGGTGAGGCTTGTGTTTGTTTTGTTTGTTTTTGTGTGTGTTTGGCCTGAAGAGCTTGTGTCTTGAAGAGTTCGGTTAATAAAGCAGATAATCATAACACTGTTACCCTAAGTTATTCATAAAAGTTAAAAACTATCTTTAATGTGGTTAGCATGTTTAAAGGCATCTTGTTCAATCTGTAGAAATTATTTGAAAAGTTTTGGGTCTAGGATCTCTTATTGAAAACGGTTGATGCTTTTAATAGTTCAAGTCTTTAGATAATTCTGCTGCCAATAATTCCTTGGTCTCATTTTTTGTTTACTATATACCAGCTGTCCTGTATGTTCTATATTAAGTGATGCAATTGACAATTTAACAAAAATATCATCAGTACCCTTTAAGAATGAAGAAACAGAGACACCAAGAGGTTAAGTAAATTGCCCACATTTACACAGTGAGAAATGGCAAAAAATAGATATCGAATCCAATTTGACTAACTACAAAGTCCACATTTCTTCAACTACACTACTTTGCTTCTATTTAGAGACCTTAATAGGTTCTTAAGCTAATAAGAAGTAGTTTGCTTTTCTAAATTATCTTTTTCATCTAAAACGAGCAAAAATCTGAGGTTGGGAAGGGATTGAAAAAGTCCATGTTTTCTCTCTGGTCTGCAGTTTCTAGATTCTTCTGAGACAAAATATCTGACTCCTAAAATAAGGCCACTAATAACATAGGTAGCACAAGCCTAAGGTTCATATAAGATTCCATATTGTCTTTCACCTAATCAATAGAAAATTTCTTAGCTATTTTTCCAATTTGCCCTAAGCATTGCCATTCCAATAAGAATTGCCAGATTCTAAGTATTGCATGGAATTTAGTGGGAATTTTAACACAATGATTAAGTTTTTGCATGAATGCTTTCTCTGGAATTCTAACTTGGATTATTTAAGAATTGCTATGCGTAAGAAAACATTTTAACTGTAGTCAAATTTAACTTTTAAACATCATGAATTCATGACACAACAAATTACTTAAACAAAGTGATTTCCCCACTAGATTATTATTCTCAAGGGCAGTGATATATAATTTAGTTCATATTTATAGCTCTTCTATGGTGCCCTACATATCGTAAGCTTCATACAATTTGCTGAATGCAAGAAAAGGAAAAGAGGAAAGCTCAATACTGCCTTCTGATGGTGAGGTGGGAAGTGGAGAAAAGTTAGTGATTTTTCTTTTTTCTCAGTGATTGAAGATCTAATTTTGAAATATTTCATGTTTTTATATCTTGCTGTGACTCTATTTTCTCTTGGCTGCATTAGATGTGCCTTAAGCTTGTAAGAAGCCATGGAATAGACTGGAGGTGCCCTGAGAGACCTAAACATTGATCCCACAGGTCACACAAAACTGTTACAAACCCTAACCCATCTTTTCCCTGGTTGTTACTGCCTTCTTGTACTGCAGAGAGGGTAATTGTGCCAGTATCTTCCTACTTCAGTAAATTAAGCTGACGAGCGATTGTGGGGTTTCAGGAAATCCAGAAGATATTCCTTCTGAGAAAATCATTTTGCTAAAGGCATAAAACTACATTTGAAGGTGCTTTTCTTTAATTTCATGGAAAAATATCCTAAAAAGCAACTTAATAAATGTTTACCATGCCATTGCTTCAATCTACAGAAATTACCCATTATAATACATTTCCACAAGGGTTATTTTTTACAGAAATATACCACATCTGTAGTCATAGCTCATCTTGCCAGATTCATTCAACTGTTTAAATTTAAAAAAAAAAGAAAAGAAAAGAAAATGGAAGCACTGATCATTGTAGTCATCAGACCCACAGGAAAGCAGTAATAACTAACAGAATAACTTTTTATGACTTCACTTTTAATCTTTGTCAGATATCTTTCAGGATATCTCTCCTGATGCCCTGTGCCCTCTAAGTCACAGAATCATGTGGATAGGTCCTTAGCTTAGGAATACTTTGCCTTCCTTCCAGAAGGGGCACTGGAGCCCCTTAGATATTGCTTAGATAGCAGTAAACTTCCTCCCATAGCCTGGGGTCCCTAATGCTTTACTTAGGAGATGCAAACCTGGGGCAGCTAAGATGAGAGAAGTGAGGCAGGGTCAGATGGAGAGTAAGGATCACTGCATGAGATGCTACACAAAAGAAACAGCAAGCTATTCCACGGTTATGTCCTTTGGCATACAGAATTTCTGTGGACAGGATGCAGAAAAAACTGTGATGGAAAAATCCATGGGAGAGGCTAGATATGGTGGCTTGCACTTGTAATTGCAACACTTTGGGAAGCCAAGGTGAGAGGACTGCTTGAACCTAGGAGTTTTAGACCAGCCTGGGAGACATAGCGAGACCCTGTCTCTACAAAAACAAAAATAAAAATAGCCAGGTGTGGTGGCATATAACTGTCATCCAAGCTATTAGGGAGGCTGAAACAAGAGGATTGCTTGAGCTCAGGAGTTTGAAGCTGTGGTGAGCTGTGATCATGCCACTGCACTCCAGCCTGGGTGACAGAGTGAGACTCTGACTCAGAGAAAGAGAGAGAGAGAGAGAAAGAGAGAGAGAGAGAGAGAGAGAGAGAGAGAGAGAGAGGAGAGAGAGAGAAGAAAGAGTGGGATTCAGCTAAAGTGTGCTTCTTAGAAATCAAACTCACCAATACTTCTAGGATGCAACATCTGGGTACTTGGAAGCCTGATTCCACACCCTTCAGAGTGGTGTTTCATTTAAGTCCAAAAGTGATCTCAGTGGAGTTAGAATTAGTGGTACATAGCAGGACAGCCTGCCTGCAGGTGGGCAGCCAAGAGGAGGGGGCTGCTAAGCACTCTTAGGATAAGTGACTGAATGACTTTGGTGACACAGTGCTGTGAAAATATGTAAATATTGTATCTGAAATAATGACATTTCCCCAAAGCTCAGATAAGGACTTAAATCCTATTTTCATTTTGAGTTGGCCTCTTGGACAGATAAGACATCAAGCCAGGTATCTGTGGTGGTAACTTTCCCAAAACACACGTTCAGAGGAACAAATGAAGTCTGCCTGTAGAAGAATAAAGATTTATAGGTTGAAGTAGGAACGAGGGAGAGGACACACCCTTAGGATCCCTGAAGGCTTCTTATTCCTGGCCCCATCCCTTTACAAGCCATAGTTATATTCTCGCCCTTAGGTTTTGGTGGCTTAATATAATTAAGTCATTTTTCTCTACTTGCTCTGTGTATTTGTACATGGAATCAAGCTAATATCCATATTCATCAGGTTATAAGACCCAAAGTAAATCTCTTCTTGGCCTCCCCTAAATGTTGTTGTTCTAAGCTCTTCTCTATTCTCATGTTACTCACTTATCCTAGGAGCCTGGCTTCATTTCCACATATGTATGATTCCACATATATATGACAACTCTGAAACTGCATCTCCAACCCGTGTCTCTTTGAACTCACTTTGCTATCCCTTAGGGTACAACTGGATGGTTCCCACTGACTATATACCAAAGTGAATTCATCATGCATGATCTGGCCTCTGCTTACTCATTGACTTTGCCCAACCAAAAGCAAACTATGAATTCATATGCTATTAGATTAAATGCTCACAATCACAGTCCAAGGCACATGCTATTACAAGAACTACATAAGGTCAAGGTGAAATAACTTGCTAACATATCTTACAAGTAATATACTCAGTATTCAAACACTTGTTTGCCTGAATCTGAAACCTGTGCTCTATTTATAATAGGACACACTCTTTCTCAAAATACACACACACACACACACACACACACATGAATAGAAATAAGAAGGATTACAATTAATTGAGATACCCTATTTTTCACTTCAGGCCAATTTCTTAATTTCATTGAACTTTCAGGCGTGTCCCTATTTTAATGATTGATTTTAATTTACAGCTAATTCTCATTTATTAGCATGTTGCTAATCTTTTTGGATGAATATTAGTGTAAAATACTTAATTCCCCAGATAGCTTCTTTCTGTGAACCAATATGTTTTAGATATAATTCTTCAAGATCAGGTGTTATGTCTTCCAGTAGTGCAGACTAATTTTAATATCAGTCTAAACAAGCTGTAATCAAGAAGATAAATATGCCTCAAAAATCATGCAAGGCATTCTAAATTCAAATAAGAAATGATTCTTCAGCTATCCATATCACTGTTTACCATTCATTTAAAACTTGAATACGTATGTATTTGTGTGTGTCTGCATTTAAATACATACTCTACTATATAAAGTATACATTTAAATATATAAGATAGATATTCACATATAAAAATGCATTCAAGTATAGACATATATATATAACTTATTTTAACCCTTTTTTGATTCCACATAAGGGGATACGGCTAAAAGATTTCTTTTGCTAATCAGTTGTCATCAAGGCAGAAATCTTTACTGAAGAAAATTAACAATTACTATCGAAAAGTCTTAAACTCAAGCATAGTTCTTAAGTTTACAATCTGTTCTTACTGTAGACATCAGAATGCATTTTTAAGCACAACACACAAAGACATAAAGAGCTATGGTGATGTACATTGAGATCAGAATAAATCAATTTCACTTAGTTATCATTATGTATGTATTTCCCTGTCTTGGACTAAATGAGTGGAGCTGCTTTTGAATTTTGCCTCTGTCTTAGGATGTATGGCTTATTTTTTCCCCTGAGGATATGAAGTTTTTCTCTGCATATTTCTATTTTATTTTGCAAGAAAACATTTTTATTGGAGTATATAGCATACATACAGCAAAGTGCTGAAATCACAAGTGTTTAAATTGACGAGTTTATGCCAAGTGAAAACACTTAGGTTGACGTACAGATCATTACAGCACCCACAGCCTCCTTCATGCTCCTCTCAATCACCACCTTTCCAAAAAATAACCATTGTTTTGATTTTTGTATCAATACAGATTTGTTTTTATGGTTTTGAATTTTACATAAATGAAATTAATTATGTAGTGTTTTATATTTAAATGTATGCTTGAAAGATTCAACCATGTTTTGTGGAGCAGTATTTGATTATTTTTCATTGCTTTATGGTGTTTTCAATGTATGAGGCTACCCTACTTACGTATTGATTCTACTGTTGATGGATAAAGTTATTCTAGGTTTTGGCAATTACGTATAATGTTATTATGAATTTTTTTTTTCACTTAATCTACATCCTTGCCAGCAGTTGGTAGTTCATGTCTTTTTATTTTTGGAGGTCATAGTGGGCATATGGTGGTATCTCATTGTGTTCTTAATGGGCATTTTCCTGATCAATGATGTTAAATACTTTTTCATGTATTTATTATTGTTCTATCTTCTTTTGTAAATGCCCTAGTGAAATCTCTTGCCAATTTTTTTACTTTTATTTCATGTACTTATTTTATTTGTTTTTTGTCAGGGTTGTCCAGGCTAGAGTGCAGTGTCATGGTCATGGCTCACCATACCCTCGACCCTCTAGGCTCAGGCAATCCTTCTGCCTCTGCCTCCTGAGTAGCTGGGACTACAGGTATGTGTCACCACATTTGACTCAATTTTTGTTTGTTTTTTATTTTAGAGATGAGGTCTCAATATGTTGTCTAAATTCCTAGGTTCAAGCAATCCCCCCACCTTGGTCTCCCAAAGTGCTGGGATTGCAGGTGTGAGTCACCGAGCCTGGTTTCTCTTGCTTATTTTTAAATAGGAAGTTGTTTCTTTCTTTTGATTTACAGACAGGTTTTATATTTCTGTTCGCAAGCTTTTTTCAGATATTTTCTTTCATTCTGGGAGTTTTCAGTTTCATAATGGTGTTTTTAATGAATAGAATTTCTTGACTTTGATAATAGCTAATTTATCAATCTTCTCTGATAGTAGTGATACACGTTGTGGCCTGTTTAATAAATCCTCCCCTACCAAAAGGTCAAAGATGATCAGACTATTCTATTATCTTCTAAAAAATTGATTTTAACTTCACTTTTAGGTATATGGTTTATCCAAAATTAATATCTGTGTTTTGTATAAGTTTGGAGAAAACAGTTTATTATTTGTCATAGGAATATGAAATCAATCCTGTATCATTAATAAAAACATCCTTTCTTCCATTGTATTTCTGTCTTAATTTAAATTACTATGACATAATACCATAGACTGGGTGATTTATGATCATTAGAAGTTTATTTTTCACATTTCTGGAGGCTGGAATTCTGAGATCAAGGTGTCAGCATGGTTGGGTTCTGGTGAGGGCCCTCTTCTGTATTACAGACAGTCATTTTTTCGTTGTATCCTCATGAAGCAGAAAGAGAGTAAGAGAGCTTTCTGGGAGTCCTTTTTTAAGGGAACTAATCCCACTCATGATGGTGTAAGCCCATACTTATGACCTAATTACCTCCCAAAGATCTCCCTTCCTTATTCCGTTACATTGGAGGTTAGGGTTTTAACATATCAGTTTTGCAGGGAGTACACAAACATTCAACCCATTGCCATTACAGTGTTATTTTCGTTGAAAATCAGATGACATTTGCATAGGTCTATGTTTTATACCTTCCATTTTGTTCCATTACTCTATTTATGTATCTGAACCAATGCCACAATGTCAGCATTAAAGACTTATAGTATGTCCTGATATCTAATAGTCTAAGATTTCCAACTTTTTTAAAGATGGTTTTGATTATTCCTGACCTTTTGGATTTCCATATGAATTTGTGAATCTACTTGTCTCCATAAAATAAACTGATGGGATGTTTTAATTGGTATTGCACCAAATTTATAAATGAATTTGGAAAGAAATGTCATCTTGAGGGTACTGAGTTTTTCTAATGCATATATACGGCATATTCCTACATACATTTAAGTCTTTTTAAATTTCCACCAATATTTTTTTTTTAGTTTTTAGCATAGAGAACTTCCATATCCTTCACTAAATTACTTGCTAAGTATTTGACAGTTTAAATGCTACCTTGAGTGATATCTTAGTTTAAATTTAATTTTCTAGTTATTTGTTGCAAGTATATAGCACTATGATTTATTTTTGCATGTTGAGCTTATATGCAGCAGCTTTTCTGAATGGGATAAAGAACCAGTAACTATCACTGGAATTTTTAACTTTGTGATGAAAAGTTCAAATAGGCTAATATGTTTGTATGTGTTCATATTCAACATGTGCTGAGTAGTACGTATATGACTATTTTAGAAATAAAAATATATAACATCCTATAAAAACTGGACCCAAATTGGATTGTTATGTTTAAAACTGGCTTTTTTTTCTGTCTTGCTGTTGAAATATACTACTTTTGGAATTTTGTTTTTAAATTTAAGAAAAATCCTAAGTTTCCTAGAAGCCTGTAGTGATTCACACCTGTAATCTCAGCTACTTGGGAAGCTCAGGCAAGATGATCACTTGAGGCCAGGGGTTTGAGGCCAGCAAGACTCCATCATCTCTTTAAAAAGAAAAGAAAAGAAAAGAAAAGACAGGAAAGTCCTAAGTTTTCTAATTGAAATACATTTTTCTACTTTTTCTGAGAATGACACTGTTTATGATATCTTGGGATCTGTTTTTAAATACCTTAAGTGCCTATCTTCAAATATTTTCACGTATGATGTTTAAATTTCTATCAAACACCTACATTTCTATCTTCAAGCCCATATTATTAAATGTGTCATTTTTGCAATTTTATTCAATCGTGGATTTTCTCACACAGATTCCCTAGTAAATATATTTCCTAGTCTAGTATTTCTCTTAGGTAGTATGTGGTTAAAGGAAAATTCTTGACAAATAATATTTTGAGAAAGATTTGTATTCGAGGTAAGTAGGAGGATTGTGGGTGTAGGTATGGTATGATGTGATATGTTTAATAAGACTATATCTTCCAGCAGTTTTCTTAAATAGAATTTGAGACTTTGAAGCAATAGAACATTTTTTTGAGCATTAGAAAGACGGATTAGAAATAACAATTTTCTTCATATCTTTTATTAGGTATTTTATTTACTTTTTATATAAAGATTAAGATTTTTGCTTTTCTGTACTTTGTTATAACTCATCTATCAGTATCTCAAGGGACATTTACTTCGCTCATATAGAAGGAACAAATTTTGTGCTTGCCATTTTAAGGATGTGTGACAACTGTAAAACTGGAAATGTTACAGCAAGAATCAAAGTAACTTATTGTAGATGATGTTTTTAAAAACTCATTCTCCAAGTTTTGTGGTTAAGAGGCTGTTTCTTAAAATGATAGTTTGCACCCATTTGTGATAAACGAACTTTCTTTTTCTTTTTCTTTTTGAGTCTCACTCCGTCGCCCAGACTGGAGTGCAGTGGCCGCTCCCGGCCACCTCAGCCTCGACCTGCTGGGCCCCGGCGATCCTTCCGCCTCAGCCTTCTGAGTAGCCGGGATTACAGGCATGCGCCACCACGCCCGGCTGATTTTTTATTTATTGTAGAGATGAGGTCTCGCTGCCCAGGCGGGTCTCGAACCCGCAGACTCGGGCAATCCACTCACCTCAGCCTCCCAAAGGCGCGGGATGACAGGCTGAGCCATCAAGCCCGGCGATAAATGAACTTTTAAAGGAAAATCTCACTTTTAAAACCTGACCCAAAATATTTTAAAATCAATTAGTTATAATTTCTCTTCTGAGTTAATGAGCTAAATTTCTCACTAAATTATAGTGTGGTTGCCTTAAAAAAATAAAGCAGAAAGAAAAGCATAAAGTAAAAATTGGGTTTTTTAAAATCCTAGATCCCGATTCAATGACCAAAGGAATATGTATTAACAAATGGAAGACAATAATGAAGAAATGAGATTCATTTAACAACCAAATGGACATCGAGGGAATTTCCATCATCCATAACACCAGCAACTTAGGAGGCTGAGGCAAGAGGATGTCTTGAGCCCAGAAGATCAAGGTAGCAGTGAACCTTCATACCACAATCCATACTTGAAGAAAAATAAGAATGGTTGATTGGCAGCAGCCTCTCCTGTAATTAGTGCAGTAAATATGGAGACATTCACTAATATCTCCCAACTTTGTGTTGGAGTTCACATTCGGTTACTGTAGAAAAATCAGGGCAGTCGACCAGAAGTCCTCAAACTTTTAAAACAGGGGGCCAGTTCACTGTCCCTCAGACCATTGGAGGGGCGGACTATAGTTAAAAAAAAAAA